>NC_087204.1:95412300-95419800 GCF_015104395.2 Macrobrachium nipponense
ACTATAAGTAAGTAAATTTGATCTATGAATAAAACAGTACCTGATATTCAACAATGTGAATTAAAGGACAGTGTGAGTTACTTGTACCACGTTTCCTTAAGAGCTTCCCAAATCTTTGGATGATATTGGACATAAAACACCAAATCAATTTGTAAAAACTTATAGTAAAATCTATTGTTTTCTTATAAATTGATTTTATAATGTAAAAGCTTTAAAACAAAGTATAGAAAATTAGCGAAAGAAATAACTGTCCGTGTCCGAATCGTACATGGAATTAGTGTAGTGCTTTACATTTAAAAGAATCGGAAAAAAAAACAAGGAAATGGGTATTGATAACCTTTAATTTAGTCTGGGTAGGTCAGGAAGTACCACATTTTACCTTTCTCTGTTGTTGGAACTTTCATATATTCATATATCGAATCCAAACGTTTTAAGTACAGTTATTAATATTATTATAGTTGTTTGTTGTTCTGTTAAAAAGAATGGCTGTGCTTAGCGAACACAACTATTTTTTTTATCAGAATATGTTTAAAAGAAGGTCTTCTTCCAAGATATATTATTATTATATTTTTTGGTCTGTCACAGCCATCGTATTCGACTGGGTGGTTTTTATAGTGTGGGGTTCCGGGTTGCATCCTGCCTCCTTAGAAGTCCATCACTTTTCTCACTAAATGTGCTGTTTCTAGGAGCACACTCTTCTGCATGAGTCCTAGAGCTACTCCGGCATCTAATTTTCCACGTTCCTTTTCAGTGTACTTGGGATCGTGCCTAGTGTCCCAGTGATTATGGGTACAATTACCGCTGGCATATCCCATATCCTTCTTATTATAATTTCTGGTCTTGATACTTATCAATTTATTATTATTATTATTATTATTATTATTATTATTATTATTATTATTATTATTATTATTATTATTCCCTCATATGTATTACAACTAACATTTATATTATTATTCAGTCATCAAATATGTAATACAACTAACATCTAGATTTTATTATTATTATTATTATTATTATTATTATTATTATTATTATTATTATTTTATTATTATTATTATTATTATTATTCCCTCATATGTATGACAACTAACATTTATATTATTATTCAGTCATCAAATATGTAATACAAACTAACATCTAGATTATTATTATTATTATTATTAATATTATTATTATTATTATTATATTATTATTATTCCCTCATATGTATGACAACTAACGTTTATATTATTATTCAGTCATCAAATATGTACTACAACTAACATCTAAATTATTATTATTATTATTATTATTATTATTATTATTATTATTATTATTCCCTCATACGTATGACAACTAACATTTAATTATTTTATTCAGTCCATCAAATATGTACACAAAACTAACATCTATAATTATTATTATTATTATTATTATTATTATTAGTTATTATTATTATTATTATTATTATTATTATTATTATTATTATTATTCAGATATGTACCACAGCTATAGTCTATGACCACAGCTAACACGTATATATGCAAATTCAGACATATCCTTCATACATTTGGCTGAAAGGCAAGTTCGCTCCTAATGAATACCTCTGTACCGGCTCGTCTCCTTAGGAATTGCGTCATGCTCAGCTGCAATGATAAAACCCCTTAATTTCACCCCATTGCATGTCCACGTGAGCGGGCGTTCGTGCTACATGCGGAATTTTCACGTATGTTACGGAGAGGTCGGGAAATTTACTTTTATGCCAACAATTTGTGTTTCTCTGTGTCATTTATTTATATATATGTACGTGTGTGTGTGTACATGTATGTATGCATATATGTACGTATGTAGTATATATACACATGTGTGTATAAACATGATATATATATATACTATATATATATATATATATATATATATATATATATATATATATATTATATATATATATATATATATTTATATATGTATTATTAATACATATGTTATATATACACACACATATATAATATATATATTTATATATTATATATATATATATATATATATATACAATATGTGTGTGAAGTATGGTCACTTAGACATACACACGTGACTGTTCTATACTCCAAACAATTGAGACACAAATATAACTTGATATCGAATTTGCTCTATCTCGGTAATAACTAACGCCAAGAGTAATCATCATTGATAAGTCATCTGTACTGGCCAGGATTCGAACTTGAGCCTTTGGTTTAGTTGGATCTTGATAGTCAGCGACTTGTCCATTCGCCTCCGTAATCGATGCCTTTCTCTCTCTCTTTCCAGTTTTCTACTACAATTTCGGTTTAAAAGACTTCGGGGAGCCGACCCAAGGAGGAATCCTAGACATGGTCAAGGTGATGGCCTTCGCGCTCTCCGAAGGCAAGGTAGCAGTCCACTGTCACGCCGGTAAGTTTGGAAACCTCGATGAAACTGAAGAATATGGAGTTTAGACCAAAGAACCAAGCACTGGGACCCATGAGTTCATTCAGCGCTTAAACGGAAATTGTCAGTAAAAGGTCTGAAGGGTGTAGGAATGGAATGTAATATAGAGTTTAGGCCTAAGCCAAGCACTGGGACCTTTGAGGTCACTCAGCGCTGAAACGGGAATTGACAGTAAGACGTCTGAAAGGCGTAACAGGAGGAAAACCTCAAAGCAGTTGCACTGCGAAATAATTGTTAGGATAGGGTCGATAGCGAGGCGGAAGAAAGAGAATATGAATGGAGGTACTGTAAACGGAATGGAAGGAGTTCCAAATAGCGGCCGAAGGCACGCTGCAAACAACCTTAAGTAATGCCTATAGTGCGCTGCGTGAGGTGCACTGACGTCACGCTTCCCTACGGGGTAAAACTTTGCTGCGATTATCGTTCACTCTTTACCTGCCTGTCTGTCTGTCTGTCTATCTCTAAGTGTGTGGCAGAGAACTAAAGGTAGATTATCAAGAATCAATGCTTTTTTGTCATTGTAAATGCTAGAAACTGTCTGACTCAAGACTTTGAGATTCCTTTTTTTTGTCATTGTAAATGCTTGATACTTTATAACTCAGACTTCGAGGTTCTTTTTTGTCATTGTAAATGCTTGAAACTGTCTGACTCAGACATCGAGGTTCAGTTTTTTCTGTCATTGTAAATGCTTAAACTTTCTGACTCAAGACTTCGAGGTCTATTTTGTCATTGTAAATGCTTGAAACTGTCTGACTCGAGACTTCGAGGTTATTTTATTTCATTGTAAATGTTTGGAACTGTCTGACTCGAGACTTCGAGGTTCATTTTTTCATTATAAATGCTTGAAACTGTCTGACTCGAGACTTCGAGTTTCATTTTTTCATTATAAATGCTTGAAACTGTCTGACTCGAGAATTCGAGGCTCATTTTTTCATTATAAATGCTTGAAACTGTCTGACTCGAGACTTCGAGGTTCATTTTTTTCATTGTAAATGCTTGAAACTGTCTGGCTCGAGACTTTGAGGTTCATTTTTTTCAATTATAAAATTGCTTGGAAACTGGTCTGACTCGAAAACTTCGCAGGTTCATTTTTTCATTATAAAATTTCTTGAAAATAACTGTTGACCTCGGAGACTTCGAGGTTCATTTTTTTCATTGTAAATGTTTGGAAACTTGGTCCTGACTCGGAGACTTCGAAGTTTTTTTTCATTCTTTTTCCAATGTAAATGTTTTGGAACCTGTCATGAAACTCGAGACTTTCGGGGTTCAATTTTTTTTCATTTATAAATGCTTGAACTTGGTCTTTTTGACTCGAAAGCTTCGAGGTTCAATTTTTCATTATAAATGGCCTTTGGAAACTGTTCCTGACTCGAGACTTCGAGGTTTCATTTTTTTCAATTTATAAATGCCTTGTAAACTGGTCTCTGACTCGAGACTCGAGGTTCATTTTTCATTGTTAAAATGGCCTTGAAACTGTCTGACTTTTTTCGAAGACTTAGAGGTTCAAATTTTTCATTATAAATGCTTTGAAACTGGCTCTGACTCGAGACTTTCGAGGTTCATTTTTTCTTATTAAATGCTTGAAACTGTCTTGAAACTCGAGACTCGAGGTTTATCTTTATTTCATTATAATGCTTGAAACTGTCTGACTTCGAGACTTCGAGGTTCATTTTTTTCATTGCTAAATGCTTTGAAACTGTCTGACTCGAGACTTTCGAGGGTTTATTTTATTTCATTTTTGTTAAAAGCTTGAAACTTTGTCTGACTCGAAGACTTCGAGGGTTCATTTTTTCATTGTAAATGCTTGAAACTGTCTGACTACGAGAACTTCGAAGAGGTTCATTTTTTTCATTGTAATAAATGTTTGGAACTTGTCTGACTCAGACTTCGAAGTTATCTTTTTCAAATGTAAATGTTGGAAACTTGGTTGACTCGGAGACTTTCGAGGTTTTCATTTTTTTCAATTATAAATGCTTGAAACTGTCTGGTACTCGAGATTCAGGTTTCATTTTTTCATTATAAATGCTTGAAACTGTCTGACTTTTTTTCGGAGGACTTCGAGGTGGTTAAATTTTTTCCATTATAAATGCTTGAACTGTCTGATCGAGATTCGAGGTTCATTTTTTTCATTGTAAAATGCTTGAAAACTGTCTGACTCGGGAGACTTTCGAGGTTTTACATTTTTTTCATTGTATAAATGCCTTGATGAAACTGTCTGATCAAATGACTTCGAGTTCATTTTTTCATTAATTAAATTGCTTGACTGTCTTGACTCGAGGACTTCGAGGTTTATTTTATTTCATTATAAATGCTTGAAACTGTCTGACTCGAGACTTCGAGGTTCATTTTTTTTATTGTAAATGCTTGAAACTGTCTGACTCGAGACTTCGAGGTTTATTTTATTTCATTGTAAATGCTTGAAACTGTCTGACTTCGGAGACTTCTGAGTTCATTTTTTCATTGGTAAATGGCTTTGAAACTTGTCTGACTCGAGAACTTCGAGGTTTCATTTTTTTTTCAATTGTAAATGCTTTGACTTGTTGTGTTGAAAACACCGAGATTCGAGCATTTTTTTTCCCATTTTAAATTTCAAATTGTAAACGCTTGACTGTCTTGACTCCGAGACTTCGAGGTTCATTTTTATTTTCATTGTAAATGCTTGAAACTGTCTGACTCGAGACTTCGAGGTTTATTTTATTTCATTGTAAATGCTTGAAACTGTCTGACTCGAGACTTCGAGGTTTATTTTTTTCATTGTAAATGCTTGAAACTGTCTGACTCGAGACTTCGAGGTTCATTTTTTTCATTGTAAATGCTTGAAACTGTGTGACACGAGACTTCGAGATTCATTTTATTTCATTGTAAATGCTTGAAACTGTCTGACTCGAGACTTCGAGGTTCATTTTATTTCATTGTAAATGCTTGAAACTTTCTGCTCAAGACTTCGAGGATTCATTTTTTTTCATTGTAAATGCTTGAAACTTTCTCCTCAAGACTTCGAGGTTCATTTTTTTTCATTGTATGCTTGAAAAACTCTAACTAAAGACTTCGAGGTTCATTTTTTTTCATTGTATGCTTGAAAAACTCTAACTAAAGACTTCGAGGTTCGTCTGAAATATCAACGACCCTTGTTTGGAAAAAAAAGTAGACTCTAATTGTTAGAGAACCTACGCTTAAATTTTCTCAAATCATTACGTAATGCCTCCGGCGATGAAACTACAAATTATAGGTAGTTATCTTTGTACATTTTCTTCAATTTCGAGATTGATTTTTTTTTTCAGAATAGTTTTTTTTTAGCTTGTTCTTGTATTATCAAGCTCGGGCGGGATTACCATAAAAACTACCAAGGTCGCGTAAAATTAGTACCAGGGATATTTTTATCTTTTTACCTCAGTGTTCTTACCTTTTTAAATCTATATTTAGGAGTTCCTACTTCCTTGTCGTTTTTCTCTCTCCTTTACGGTTATGTTGCCCCACAAAAAAACGGGTTTATTTTACTTGGACAGCTGCTTGTTTTTGTTCGTCTGTATGGTGTTTTTGCGTTGCATAGAACCAGCGGTTATTCAGCAACGGGACCAACGGCTTTACGTGACATCCGAACCACGTCGAGAGTGAACTTCTATCACCAGAAATACACATCTCTGACTCCTCAGTGGGATGCCCGAGAATCGAACTCGCGGCCACCGAGGTGGAACGCCAACACCATACCAAACACGCCACTGAGGCGCCTGCTGCATACAAGGAGTGGTTTAATTCACTCTGCTGGCGTGCTGTGCGACTCATTGGCGCTTGCACTGTTCACCTAAAGCTTTTTGCAAGTTTCAAAGACCACGACGCCTCGTTTGTTCATAGGTCTTATGTGTCAGCGGCGTCTGGCATTCGCTAGTGGTCTTCATTCTAGTGTTGCCCAGACCCGAAGTTGCATAAGTTTCTCTTAATAGAATCAAATGTTTGTAGCAACCGGGTCACAGCCGTTGGAGGGAATTAAGCTGACACCGTGCAGGCCTGTATACCGAGGGGGCCTTGTGGGGGCTCGAATGACCCACACCCCCAAATTTCTGGAAGGCGATACTTTTTGTGACTATCCTTTTCATTGAACTGTACTTACAAAGTAATAAAAAACAATTTTTTTTTTTTTTGGCAAGTTTTTTTTTTTCAGTTATTAAACATTAACATCATTCTTAAGTAGTAAGAAATACAAGAGTGATAACAGGAATATGATATATACCTGTATATGCAATGACATAGAAGAAAAGGTCCAGTTTTTGGGAAAAGACGCCCCCCCCCCCGCCCCCCCATAAAAAAAAACTGGGTACAGGACTGCCGTGAAAAACGTATCCCTCAGGAAAAGTGGAGCATACATCCTGCCTATGTGAACTCTCGAGAGAGACTGAGAGTTTCCAGCCCTGTCATTGGCTTATCAACAGCCAATCAGGAGCGTCGTAAGGGACGGGCCTAGACATCAAGTGCACGGTTGATATGAATCTACTTCTTTTTATATTATAGCTACAAGATACTAATTTTAACGGTTAATACTGAAAGAGACTGTTCATAGTAAATGTAAAGAAAGGGGAAAAAGTAGAGACTAAGTATGAAAATAGACGTAATCGAATTACCGTAACCAGAAGTGATGTGAATCCTTGATAACCAGCTGCTGGAAAGTTATTTTCCGATTCATTTCGTACATTAAGAGGGTTAAGTGTCAGATTTGATTTCCGCCAATTCCGCATTTTCCGATTATCTGTTACTGTTGTTAAGATACTTGTTACTTTTGTTAATTGCATCTGTTGTAGTTATACGATGTTTCATTGGATTTTATTATTGTCTGCTGTACGTGATATTTATGTCTTTATTTTTATTTAAAAGGCAGCTTTAAATTGAACAACGCAATGGGAGCATGGTGAAAGGCGAAAGTTCTCGAGTGGCGTTTCAACCCAATCCAATCCCAGCCACCCCCGAGGAAGACCGCCATCTTTGATGCACAAATGTGCGAGCGAGAAACTCGAATATGTTTCAAAGCAGTTTTTTTATATCACCTACAATGTTTATATC
>NC_087204.1:95424800-95440040 GCF_015104395.2 Macrobrachium nipponense
TTTCCAATAAACACTTTCACCCTTTCAGGACTCGGGAGAACAGGCGTACTGATTGCCTGTTACTTAGTGTACGCCTTACGCGTGCGCGCGAGCGACGCCATCAGATACGTGCGCATGAAGAGACCCAATGCCGTGCAGACCTCAGGTCAGATTCAGGTCGTGCAAGAGTTCGAGCAGGCCATTCTTCCGCAGTTGTATCTCTTCTGTAACAGGTATGGTTCTTTCTTTCTCAAAGATGATGTACGAAAACGCACGAACAAACTTACACGCATATATATGCGTATGTATACGTATTTATGTAGAATCTACTGGTCATTTGAAGACGGAGCTCAAGGCTTCGTAGTGACAAGCGTATCCAAAAAAAAAAAAAAAAAAAAAAAAAAAAAAAAAAAAAAAAAAAAAAGTTGAGTAGTTAAGAGGGCATTGTGGCTATCACAATCTCATACGGACTATATATGTATACATGTATATATATATATATATATATATATATAAATATGTATATATATGTATAATATGCCAATAGTCTTTCTACACCAGGCGGTGGTTCGAATCCCGCCGGGGACGACGTACTACATATCAACTATTCCCCTTGGGTATAAGTTAGTCCCAAGATGCAGTGAATTCGATAATGAATGATGTTTTTGGTTTGATATTTGTTAATATAAAAAAGTCACGCGTGCATGTAAAAAATTATACATACGTATACATGTATATATACATATATATGCATATATAATATATATATATATATATATTATATATATATATATATATATATATATGAGTCCGAGTATCCCCATGTAATATAAAGCATTTACATAAAAAAAATAAAAAATACGGGTATCCCTCATTTAATGTAAAACTTTACAAAATAAAAATGCGGGTATCCTCATGTAATGTAAAAGCATCTACATAAAAATTATAATTTTTACTGTCGATGCAATTTTGTATTTTTTCACATTTCAAATGCTTACGCCAGACGGAAGTGCGATAATTCTAGATAATTTTTTCTTTGTTCCTCCTAAACCCCACTACCGTAAATTGTGTCACAGGTAAACTTTCAAACTACCTGATCTTAGGTAAGTGTAAAGCATCCACAATATAAACATGAAATAAATGTCGGAAACTGATAAACAAAATTACAAATATTTTCCAAAGGCCATCGATATCAAGCACAGCTATGTGTATACTTATTTTGCCATATCGATGGGGTAAGTCTTCGGTAAGACGCTTTTCGATAAACAGACGGTGCTTCTGCGCATGCGCTGCAGTGCCGTTGTAGAATCTCCAATAAATCAATCGGCGACTACTTCCAGCCAGGTAAAAAAAAAAAAAAGGAATTATTGGCTCGGGTAAGGCATGTTATCGAAGCTCGTCTTACTGTTTTAACAACTAACTCGGCCGACTAACGATTCTGTTCCTGACGTTCTTCGAAATCATCTAAGAAGATTTTATTTTACTAAGAAATTTTCAGTCCAAGTAAATACATCTGAAGGAAAATAGATTTGAATGATGAATAGGTAAACGGGATGAACAAATTCACATTGGAATGGGTACATAAAACTCGGGCGCCAAAAGCCAGGCGCTGGGACCTGGGAACCTGGGGAACTATGACCTGGGGACCTTGTGACGTCATTCAGCGCTGAAAGGGAAATGGAAGAACTTTCAGTTGCACTATGAGACAGTTGTCAGGAGAGGGCGGAAATCATGATGGACGAAATATAATATGTACGGAGGTACAGTAAAATGAACGAAAGGGGTTGCAGCTAGGGGGACGAAGCGACGCTGCGAAGAACCTTAAGCAGTGCCTATAGTAGATTCACATCCACCGTGCATCCGATGTCAAGGCCAGTCCCTTACGACGCTCCTGATTGGCTGCTGAATTAGCCAATGACAGAGTAGGAAACTAGTTCTCAGTCTCTCTCGAGAGTTCACATAGGAAGGACGTATGTTCCACCTCTCCTGAGGGATTCGTATTTCAGGAGAGGTGGAACATACATCTTGCCTATGTGAACTCTCAAGAGAGACTGAGAGTTTCCAGCCCTGTGATTGGCTTATCAACAGCCAATCAGGAGCGTCGTAAGGGACTGGCCTAGACGTCAAGTGCACGTTTGATGTGAATCTACTAAACTTAGTTAGTTATTTTATAAACCAAATATACAACTATTAGTATAAATTTGTCCAAAAAGAGACTTGATACAAAATATACAAATTAGAAAGTAATCTCTTTTGTTCTTGCAAGTACGTGGCCTACAAAGGAAAATACAACATCGAGTTACAAATAACAGTAGCATATACGATTATAAAAAACGGAAAAGGAACATACTGTTGAGAAAAACGTAGACACATAACTATAATTTTTTCATGAAAATCATTCATTTATTAACATCGAATTATCAGTATCAAGTCCTAATACACATAATGCCTGAAGAAAAGGAGAGCCTATTTGAAGAAAATAAAAGGAAGCCTATTTGAAGAAAAAGGAAAGCCTATTTGAAGAAAAACATAGATAGATAGATAGATAGATAGATAGATAGGTAGATAGATAGATAGATAGATATTTTTATTGACCACAATACAAAATAATATGAATTTTACAAAAGAGTATTTGGTCCAAATTTCAAAATTAAGTACAGTAGATTTTGTACAATCTCTTATACAAACTAAATGAATTTCAATTACACATATATTGTACTAAAACAAAACCAATTTAACCATACGCCATCAACAAGTTCCTGTAATTACATTTTACACATTATGATAACGTGTTACATTCAGTACAAGGAAAGAAGCTTATGTACAATTTTACATACTACATCATAACCGGAGACAAAGCCTACAATGCACTAATGCCCATACCCTCACTCGGGGGTACTACAGATTGACATAAAACTGAGAAGAGTTGTGTTATTATTGAAAAGGGAATCAGCAGTTTTTTGTATCAGTAGTTCCTTGAAATAGCATCTCACAATTCTCGGCTCTGCCAACGCGAAATCAGAGGAATTTATTTCTTGTGATAGAAATTCATTTCTCGATGTAATGTGGTTCGGATCCCACAATAAGCTGTAGGTCCCGTTGCTAGGTAAACAATTGGTTCCTAGCCACATAAAAATATCTAATCCTTCGGACCAGCCCTAGGAGAGCTGTTAAGCAGCTCAGTGGTCTGGTAAAACTAAGATATACTTAACTTATAACTCAGACTTTTTAAGCTGAACATATTATTAAATGAAATAGATAGGAAAGATGAAAAGATAAATGGGATGCATAGATCAACATAAGATTGAAAAGGAATTTTATTATAATTCAAAGCAAACCGCAGTTGTCGATAACAATAGTTCTTTGAAACAGAGTTCTTACATAGCTAACCTTTTTAAGCTTAACATAGATACATTTTAAGGAAATAGATATGAAAAATAAATAGGTAAATACGGTGTCTAGATTTATATAAAACAGAAGGAATTATATTTACAGTTGAAAGGTGAACAGCTGTTTCACGTAACATGAATTCTTTGAAACAGTAACACAAGCCATCAGATGAAAAACTTAAGCTCGTATAGAATACCAGTTACTTAGTATTGAACTTTTCAGCATATAGGTATTCCTCGTAACTTTATCCCGTTCCTTAATTATAAAGTAGTACTTATAAATTAGAGTATTACTAAACCCTAATTACCGCTAAATACCCTGACAGCTATTGTTGTGGGAGCTTATTGAATACTGGCTTAAATATTCATTTTTGAGCCATGGCAATTATGCATAACAATTCTGAAGCGCTAATGTATAAACTAGTGCATTGTATACGTGAACAAACTTATGATTATATGTGTACGTATGTATATATATATATATATATATATATATATTATATATATATATATATTGTGATATTATGTATACCATGTCTTTGTTCTCTGTAATTATGTCGCTTGTACATATTTATTCTTGTAGTGGTACTCCTTCTTACCACTAGGTTTGTAACCCTTGTTTTCCTGTTTTGACCTTTTGTATCCTTGCCTATCTTTTAGTTACTGTTCGTCATTTAAGTATCCTTGTCGTTCATTTAGTTTACTTTGGCTTGTAATATTTTGAGGAGGGCAGAGTCGCTCTCAGGCCACCTTAACGACAACATATTCTGTATACACGGTGTAGGATAATCATCTTCCTATTGTTAAAGTAAGTCAGTGTGTTTTCTTTTATTTTGTGTTTCGTTGGTATACTTAATTCAGGTGTTTGTTTAATTGTTTGTCTGTGTGTTCGTTCATTGGTTCATATAATTGGGTTGGAGTTTACTTGCGAATTGTTTTTCTATCCTACTAAAGTAAATGTCAATGTAATTGCTGTTATTTTCTATTATTAAATTGTTATATTTTGTGATCTGAGTTTTACACGTTCCTTCATTGATTGATATTTCTTAAATGTTCTTATTATAAGCTGTAACAGGCTAGGCTAAGGCTTAGTTTATAATAATTGGGGGCCTGTCCGGGATCTTAAACAAGTAAACACACCTGATTAAACTACCAAAGTACTGACAGTCAAGTCACCGTGAATGTTCCAACGTACGATAATTTAAATTTTTATACATTGTGATTATCGAATAGATTTATTACAGTATGTTGCGTGGGTTCTTTTCTCCTATTTACCTTATAGCGATTTCTCTCGACATTTAAGTCATTCCAATCATGTTTTCGGACATCGCTATTATAGCTGCGGTCGTATCTAAGTTAATGTAGAAAGTAACAGAGTTCATTTACATTGGTTCGCCTTGTTTCAAATAGTTTTGGGAGAAATATTATTTTGAAACTTCGTCTTTATGACATTATGGCATCATATTACCTTAGCGCCGTGTAATAGAGTAGGTTTGGAGTTTGACTGGCCTGACATTTCCGTATCTACGCTATTCGAAGCATCTAAGTATTATTGCTTTTCATATCTCTTCATTCGTACAGTTTTGTACCGGTAATTATATTTACTACTTTATCGAAGCATCCAAGTATTAACTTTTCATTTTGCTTCTTTCGTACCAGTAATTATAATTATTTATTCTTACCCGACTTGCGTAAAGTAAGAATAGTTCAGTATTACATCACGTGATATATATTACGTATTCTGTAATTGTTTATGCATTGGGAACACTTCTCGTTGACTTTGCTACGTTCTCTTGTGGATTTTCAGTCTCAATGTTTTCAGTAGACGCATTTTTTCAGTGACCCTAAGGGAAAACTCAACACTATAGTATATGCTAAAAAGAGTGAATTGTTGGCTTTGGCAGCTAAGTTTGAAGTAACTGCTAGTTCAAGAGACAGGAAAGATGACATAAAAATGCCATTTTAGAATATATTATAGAGGAGGAAATTGTAGAAGAACACGAGGCTAGGAAATTCCTGAGTGCTAAGAAAGAAAGCTCAGACGTTGAGCATATGAGGTTAGCCATACAGTTAGAACAAGTAAAATTAGAGGCAGATAAGGAGAGAGAGAGAGACAAAAGTTAGAAGTAGAGAGACAAAAGTTAGAGATAGATAAAGAAAGGAAAAGGTATGACCTAGAAATGGAGAAAGCTAGATTAGATCATGAAGCTAGTCTAACTCAGAATATGGAAATTGAAAAAAGTAGGATTAGTATGAACGAACACTAGTAGAATAATGGCCCTAGAATCTAATCAACCACTCAAGTTTGACTTGACTAAGAGTTTAAAGTTAGTCCCTGAATTTACAGAAACCGATGTAGATGCCTTCTTCCGTAATTTCGAAGATATTGCCTCAAATATGAAATGGCCAGTAGATCCAATGGGTTTGGTTACTTAAATCCAAAGTCCAGGGTAAGGCTGCTGTAGTGGTTTTTAGTAAATTTGAGGTAGGGGAAAGAAATTATACAGTAGTTAAGCAAGCTATTTTAGATGCATACATGGTAACCTAGCCGAGGGTCTTAGACAAAGATTTAGACAATACATTAAATCAAATGCTCAAACTTGGTATGAATTTGCAAATGAAAAACTAAGATTATTTCATAAATGGCTTAAGGCTGCCAATGTTAATAATTTTGAGGAACTCATTAACCTGATTGTGACTGAAGAATTCATGAGAAAACTGCCACAAAATATTAGAATGCATATTGCTGACCGCGAGGAAGAGGATTTAAAGAAATCTGCTATGTTAGCTGACCATTTTTTCTTGATACACAAAACACACAAAGGTACTGAGATGTTTGTAAAGCAAGGCAAAGCACAGGGTTCAGTGGTGAGAAAGGGGGTGTTAAATATTGTTCATATTGTAAACAACAAGGTCATGACATAAATCGAATGTAAAAACCCAACCTGTAAGAAATCTTAAGTTTTTTGGCTCTCAGCTGTCCTACCCCGATGTTGGTAAATATAAAGACAGTAAATTTAGCGTAAAAGGTAAAGGACTATGCATTGTAGTACGCCTGAAAGTGATGCCTTGTTTGCTAATTATATTTCAGAGGGTACAGTAACAATTCCCAATGGTACTCCTGTTAAAGTAAGAATCTTACGTGATACTGGGTCAACCCAAAGCATGATTTTACATAGTGCAGTGCCTACAATTTCTTTGCTTGATGAAAAGGTACTAGTTAGGGATTTAAGTCACACTAACAGTTTGTCTTTAGCAGAGCTCAATTTAAACTGTAATATGTATCTGGTGAAAGTAAAGATTGCTGTTATCAACACACCATTCCCTGTACATGATGTTCAAGTATTACTTGGGAATGATTTAGCTGGTCAACTAACTTTACCTAACCTTATTTTGTATAATCAGCCACTGGATAATAACTCTAATGATTTGGATATCTTTGAACATGTAATTAAAGAAAATAATTTCATTAGTGACTTAGTGAAAATGACATTGAGGAATATAGACCGAAGTAGAGACCGATCAATGTGACCAGACTGAGAATTTTGTTGGTGTCGTAACTAGGGAAAAGCCAAACAAGCTGTGAATGAAGGTGTCCCAGATATAGTAAAGACAACCATTCCCTGTACTAATTCTGATTTGATAAACTTACAACGAGCAGATGTGACTTTAACTAATGCACTAAAACAAGCTTCCACTCAGGAAGGTAAGGTACCTGGCTATTACTTTGATAAAGGAGTCCTGTTTAGGCTGTACCGACCTAGAAAGCTGTCCTCTAATGATACCTGGGCTAATAAAGAACACTTTTAGTACCATTAACTTTACGTGAGAATATTTTGATGTTGCTCATCAAGCAGATTCCCATTTAGGAGTGTCAAAGACCTACAACCGTATAGCTAATGATTTCTTTGGCCAGGTATGAAACATGATGTAATTGAATTTGTTAAAGAGTGTCATGTCTGTCAAGTAGTTGGAAAACCCAATGAGGTAATTCCAAAAGCACCCCTCATACAATTGTAATACCACACGAACCTTTCAGTAAAGTCATAATTGACTGTGTAGGCCCATTGCCAAAAACTAAAAAAGGTAATCAGTATATTTTGACTATACTTTGTCCTACCACTAGATACCCTATTGCAATTCCCCTTGGTAACATTTGTGCTAGAAATATTGTGAAACACCTCCTTAAAGTTTTCACCACTTATGGATTCCCTAAAGACCAATACAGAGTGATCGGGGTACTAAATTTCACAAGTGACCTTTTCAATGAAACTTTAAAGGAATTTAATGTAAAACATACTCTTGCATCACCATATCACCCACAATCACAAGGTGCTCTTGAAAGACACCATCAGACCTTAAAATCATTACTTCGAAAATTTTGTATGGAGACTGGAACAGACTGGGATGAGAGTTTAGACTTAATATTATTTGTAATTAGAGAAGTCCCTAATGATTCCTTAGGTATGTCACCGTTTGAGATGTTATTCGGACATAAAGTTAGGGGGCCACTACAAGTACTTAAAGATAAAATGTTGAACAATGATACCTTAGATAACGTAACTGTAGGGCAGTATGTCGATAAATTGAAATGTAATTTTGAGAAAGTCCATAATTTTGCATTTAATAACTTAAAAAGTAGTCAAGATGCGATGAAGGAATACTTTGATCTAAAAACTAAAGTTCGTAAGTTTAAAGAAGGGGATTTTGTACTTGTATATTTCCCTACTCCTAGTTCTCCTCTCCAACATAAATTTTCTGGTCCTTATATAATTCAGAAATGTGTCAATAATAACAATTATATAATCAGTACTCCTGACAAGAAGAAAAGTCAACCCAATTAGTTCATGTAAATCTCATCAAGAAATATCATGGTAATCCCCCTCCAAGTTATGCCTTTGCCATTGTCTATCAGACTCTAATGTATTAGATTCTAAGAAATATAATGCATCAGCACACCAAAGTAAAACCCCATTGCCACATGATGCAGATTTATATCACTCTAATGATTTTATTTCTTGGACAGACTCTACTAACCAGGAAATATTGCAGAATATTCTAGTATATTTACAGCATCTACCCCGAAAGCAGAGGAGCCAGCTAGCAGAATTATTCCACAAATACAAGAGTATATGTGGGGATGTGCCTCAACGTTGCAGCGATGCTGAACACGAACATTGAATACAGCCGGTACACAACCAATTCGTCAACACTATTACGGACCAGCCTGGAAAAGCAGCAACGGATGAAGGAGGAAGTATCGTATTTACTGAAGAATGGACTGGCAACTAGAAGCACATCAGCTTGGGCGTCACCATGTCTTTTAGTTCCAAAACCAAACGGTAAAATTGACGCCTGTGATACTGGCATTGGTGCTGTCTTGATGCAGAAGAACAGTGACACACAGATGCTGCATCCTGTTAGCTACTATTCTGCAAACTCAAAAACACCAACGTTCCTATGCGACCGTAGAAAAAGAGCTGCTGGCAATCATCCTAACCTTGCAGAAATATGAAATATATTTCTCATCCAACATCCCGATCACCATCTTTACGGACCATAACCCACTAACCTTTCTCGGACGAGCGAGGTTAACAAATCAACGTATTTTCAGATGGTCTTTGTTTCTGCAAAACTTTGACCTTACCATCCACTACATCAAAGGAACTAAGAACTGCATTGCGGATGCCCTGTCTCGGACCCACATGGACTCCTGATAGTTTTCTGGAATACACTTCATGAAAACTTATTAAGTGTGTCCTGATAGGCCATTTTTTTCAACGGGGAGGAGTGTGATATTATGTATACCATGTCTCTGTTCTCTGTAATTATGTCGCTTGTACATATTTATTCTTGTAGTGGTACTCCTTCTTACCACTAGGTTTGTAACCCTTGTTTTCCTGTTTTGACCTTTTGTATCCTTGCCTATCTTTTAGTTACTGTTCGTCATTTAAGTATCCTTGTCGTTCATTTAGTTTACTTTGGCTTGTAATATTTTGAGGAGGGCAGAGTCGCTCTCAGGCCACCTTAACGACAACATATTCTGTATACACGGTGTAGGATAATCATCTTCCTATTGTTAAAGTAAGTCAGTGTGTTTTCTTTTATTTTGTGTTTCGTTGGTATACTTAATTCAGGTGTTTGTTTAATTGTTTGTCTGTGTGTTCGTTCATTGGTTCATATAATTGGGTTGGTTTAACTTGCGAATTGTTTTCTATCCTACTAAAGTAAATGTCAATGTAATTGCTTGGTTATTTTCTATTATTAAACTTTGTTATAAACTTTTGTGATCTGAGTTTTACACGTTCCTTCATTGATTGATATTTCTTAAATGTTCTTATTATAAGCTGTAACAGGCTAGGCTAAGGCTTAGTTTATAATAATATATATATGTATAATTATAAGTATGTTCACATATGCAATGCGCTACTATGAGATTCAGGGCCTCTGTAACACGGTTTTTTGGACTTTGCTCCTTATCAAAGCATCGGATGTAGCTGAAAATTTACATATGTATATTTTACAACCACACACAAATTTTGTCAGCATTATCAATAACCTAAACCCGATAGTTTTAATTTTTATAGAGTAAAATTATCTAGCCGACGCCATGGCCAATGATTACGAGCCAAGAGTCGAAAAACATTCATTACGTAAGCAAGGTAAACACCGTTTGACGAAATGTTGTCCCGCCCATCCACCAGACAGAAACTCATTCACCTTGTTCCATCGGCAAAGACTTTATGAATGGCGGAACGATACACAGATGTGGGTGGGGTATCTGTGCTAGCGTAAATACTACTGTAGCAGTAGTGCCGCAACAGTAGTAATAGGAGTAATATACATGAATTAAACGTTTAGGCCAACTGCTAGGATCCTTGAGGATCATTTAGCACTTCTTACAACTACTCGAGAAATAAGTTTTTATAGCCAGAAGTTAAATTTTCTAATCCAACAATGCCCATGATAGCCTTCAGTGTTATCCTGAATTATAACGAGGCCAAAGTGGGTGGAGCCTCATGAAATCATCATTCTGACGATAACTATTGGTGAAGGTTTAAAGCCAAAATACGGTACAGGATATTTTTTTCAGTAAATAGGTAGATAGCCAATAAACAAAAATTGCTTGACATTTGATATAGCAGTTATCAAATCAAGCTTGTCTACAATGTTTTTGAAAATTACCAACTATTCCCTACATCTTGTCAATCTGATTGTGACCTACAAAATAGACTGTAATTTCTTAGGAAACTTATTTTGGGAGTTAGACTAATAATCGAAGTGTTTTTGTATTTATTAACATATTTTGTTGGTTTGTTCATTGTGACAATTATCAGTGGAGAGGTTTCAGAGTTCATAAAGGTGTACTGCTTTGCTTGTATTTAAATTTTTATGTCACTGTTGCCAGAGGTGTAGCCTTCGTTACGTATAGCCAATCATCCCTCGAGAAAGGGGGAAGAAATGCTGTCGTAAGTTACGTAACGAGTGCGTTCGAAACCTTTTCTCTGAGTAAGTTGGCCCGTCTTCAAAAAAAGTCACTTTTACATTATAAGTACCAAATTTATTCAACCTACGTAATGCAGAATACAGTCAAAATTTATGTGTAGATATAATGTGCATTCTGAATAAACGTTATATTTATGAAAAGCATAAATAAAAAGTTATTGCGAAAAAACCGTGTTACAGAGGCCCTGAATCTCATAGTAGTATATACATATTAATATAATAATTGCTGTTGAATGTAAGTGCTTTAAACGTTTTCTGTCGATGATGGATATCATAACAATTAAACCACGAGATCCAAATTTTAATAGATATATATATATATATATATATATATATATATTATTTACATATGGATATACGTATATGTTATACACACACACACACACACACACACACACACACATATATATATATATATATATATATATATATATATATATATATATTATATATATATACAGAATCGTCATTTTAAATAGAACGCAGAAAAGGTTATATTGTAAAGCAAAGTAGAACCTAATTTAATTGCAAACTAAAATAGGAAAGCATATATGAGTAATAATTACGTGATTCATGGATAGGCCTATGATTATAGATTAAATAAGATGCGATTAAATAGCTTTTCTTTTGAAAATTGTTAGGATAATACAGATATAATGACAGCCTTACGTGCATAAAAATATAACATATATGTATATATACGTGTATGTATGTATATATGTAATATATATATATATATATATATATATATATATATATATATATATATATATATATTATATAATTACAGTTGAAAGCAGTATTATCATACGCTACGCTTCACAAATCGCACATTTAATGCATAAGCAAGTTTCATTACCCAACAGCAAATCATTATATGGATATTGATTCTGAATACGGTACGCGTTCATATTTATATATAATGCAACTGAGAGTACGAGCAGTGTTTCAGCTAGTCCCAATCATAAAATCTCAGGTGTAATGATAATATTCAGAATGCCATAATGCTGACTGTATTAAGGACGAAAATTGTAAAATAGCTCTAGCGCTGACAATCGAAATACAACTGTAAAATCACCAAGCGCTACTCGAGTCATTGTCACAGTACTCCATCCCCGCAGCCATACACAACAGTTGCACGCTCACGCGAGAAATTCCTCTGCATTTAAAGTAAATACAAATGTTTTAAGCCTTCAAGCAAGATTGACGCCATTTACTTTCATTTTTCTTCACATCCTGCGGCAAAATAATGTTTTTAAAGTGTTGTCGACACAACAGGTATTTAGTCATCTTTTAGAAATATTTATTAAAATGAGAACATTTCGTTTACGTCTTGTGTGTTTATATATATATATATATTATATATATATATATATATATTATTTATATATATAATTATTATTATATAAGTCATTTCACATTACCGTGATTCATATACATACATAGAGCTACAATGTCATATATATATATATATATATATATATATATATGATTATGTATGATGTATGTATGTATATATTATGTATATATATATATATATATATATATATATATATATATAGTGAACAAACACAACTGCGACCTTATGATTATGCTGTATTCTAAACATAGATTATATGATGACGGACTACTGTCAACTTGCAAAATTAATGAAGTAAACATTTTAAAAATGCTCTCACCGAAACAGTAGATTTCATCTTAATTGTTAGCGATGGCACTAAAAGATGTGACCACCAACCAAGATAAAAATTAACAATGGTGCACTTACCTTATAAGTTTCAGGTCTTATATTTTGAAGGATGTTCGTGAGAGGAGACGCGGGGTTATGGAGTGTTCATAAGGCGGGTTCCTACCTTACAAATCCTTTTAATGATCTGTTACAAATCAACTTCGATGTAGTTAGTCTAGTCATCACCATTGAATGACGTCATTAGCGACAAGCAGGCGCGTTTTCCCGAGCGAGACCCTAGTCTTAGTCTTCCATTAGGAACTACAAATTCAAGTTTACTCAGTCCCTTGCAATGAAAACACCATATACCACAAGCGAAACAATCCATTAGGCAGTAAATGTTCTCCCCTACACTCGATGTTACACAGATGACAAGTTGTCTGACTATATTTGGCCTATTGCCAAAATCTACACGCAACACTATCGCATAAAGCTCAAAATTTGCTTCATAATGGGACAGTGACTATATCAGACCCTTGACAACCAACCACTCTCCACAATAAGAGTGGTTTTATTTACTTTAACTGGGTAACATCTCTCAGTCATATTGCTATCAGACAGGATCGCAATCACTTGGAATCGCCTCTGGGCAGTGTACATCACAAATTAGACGGACCAAGGACGCGTCATCAAATAGAGCATTCACTAGCACCGTTAAAATTGCTTGTCTTAAATTAAGTCGGTACGGGCTTTTATTATAGCTACCCGTTATTGGAAGTGATACTGTGAAAGTAAGAAAAATTATTGGTTTGGACCTCTGGACTCGGAACACTTCGGTGGTGCAGTAAACGATATCGGTGGTAGTCAAATGTGCTATCTGGATATGATGTCCTTGTAAAGTACCAACGGCGGGAAAGTAGCACCAAGTGGTAGATGGGGTACTTTCATTGAGGGGAAACGGCAGGCACTCTGACCGCCCTAGGGTATCGGTAAATAAACTGATAACATCCTGGGTATTCAGTGTGGTTTGAAAATCACTAAGTAAAAAAAAAAAAAAAAAACTACCTGTGGGTATTTAGTGGTTTGTAGCCCCTTGCCTTGAACTAGTGGTAAACGTAAAAATAGAAAAAAAGATCATATATATACATATACATGTATGTGTGTGTATGTGTATAATGTATGCGTGTGTCGTTAAATTCTTGAATTGTATGCAGCAGTTTCATTTTTCCTTTCAGAGAGTTCATGAAGGAAAAGAGAAATCCGGAGTTCACTCTTCACCAGTACCTGGCCCGGCAAAGAAACGTCCTCCACGGGTACGAAGCGAGGACGCTCAGATATATACCAAAGGTAAGTTACTGGCTAACGAGCAGACTGATTGGTCTGTTTATGTGATTTAGCGTTGCAACTGTTGTGGTCATCGACTGTCAGAGAATGCAAATTGAAGGGAAATTAATAACCAGAGGAAGTGAAGACAAGAATGGCAAGTTAGACTGATAAGATGTGAACTTCAATGCAGTCTAGCGCTGAATTGTTGGTTGTTAAGCTAGACGCATAATGACAGTCAAACAAGAACATAGTAAGCTAGGTTGAAACATGTATGGACAGGAATGCATTCCTTGGGAATGCTAAGCTAGACTGACAATATTGTTGACGTATTGACAAGAGATACAGTCTAGCAAGGGAATGGTTAAGCTGTACCACAGATGAGGTGAACAGGAATAGTTAAACCAGACTGACAGTGCTGTGAAGTGAAATGCAGTCAGGGAACGGTGAGTCAGCTGCCAATGGAGTGGACACAGATACAAGGTAATAAATACAGGCTGATAAATGACGTCGTAGACAGAAATGTAGTCTGGCATATGGACAGATGACGTGTACAGCAAGATGGAATACCGTCTTGGTATACAGTCAGACAGACAATTAGATTGAACATCTAGCGCACAGATGAATGCCCCTGCCTTCTGTTTGGGATCAATTAAAAACGAAATATTAGAAAAGTTCACGAAACAAGCAAATCATATCAAAACTTTTAAACAATGTTATGGGACGGGAAGATAATAAAAATATTGGCAAGTTCCAGAAAAAAAGCAAAACATTCCTTCTAATTGGACCGTTAGGAGCGTCCAGTACAAAATTGGAATCCAGGTAAAAAAATTCACAATAAAAAAAGTCACATTAATATTTCCTAGATAGTGGCCCCGAAGGCTTTTAGTATTCACCTTTGCGCCGTGTTTAGTACAAACCCGTTGGGGGTTGCCGTAAAAACACGAACAAGTTGTGACTTTTTCTAGTGACTTTTTTTTTCCTGTGACATTATTACCGGCCACCAAAATTCTGATTGAAACAGGATGTAGTCAACGATTTCCACAGAGTAAAATAATTACAGTTATTTTGTTCAAGGTTTGGAATTTTCATATATTCTGCGTTAATTTTAAGGAATTAGCGAGAAGGGTACGTGCGAAGGTCACTTAAGTTAGTTAGCTATAATTATATTCCACCACAAGTTGTAACTACGTATGTAGGCCTACAAGTAAGTGTATGTATGTAGAGAGAGAAACGAGAGCATACGAAGATGACCAAGTTATAATGTTAGTTACAGCTAAGTCTCTCTCTCTCTCTCTCTCTCTCTCTCTCTCTCTCTCTGGATATATATGAAGAAATTAATTCGCTGACGACAGAAGTTACCGAGATGGCCTT
>NC_087204.1:95440540-95475540 GCF_015104395.2 Macrobrachium nipponense
TGTATGGTAAGAGCATCAAGGAAATAGATACCCTAATCCAGACTGTAAGGATTGTATCTGGGGACATCAGGATGGAGTTTGGAATAGCAAAAATGCGCCTTAGTCAACATACAAAAAGGCAACGTAACGAGAACTGAAGGGATAAAGCTACCAGATGGGAGCAACATCAAACACATAGATGAGACAGGATACAAATACCTGGGAATAATGGAAGGAGGAGATATAAAACACCAAGAGATGAAGGACACGATCAGGAAAGAATATATGCAGAGACTCAAGGCGATACTCAAGTCAAAATCAACGCCGGAAAATATGATAAAAGCCATAAACACATGGGCAGTGCAGTAATCAGATACAGCGCAGGAATAGTGGAATGGACGAAGGCAGAGCTCCGCAGCATAGATCAGAAAACAGGAAACATATGACAATACACAAAGCACTACACCCAAGAGCAAATACGGACAGACTATACATAACACGAAAGGAAGGAGGGAGAGGACTACTAAGTATAGAGGACTGCGTCAACATCGAAAACAGAGCACTGCAATATCTGAAAACCAGTGAAGACGAGTGGCTAAAGAGTGCATGGAAGAAGGCTAATAAAAAGCAGACGAAGACCCAGAAATATACAGAGACAGGAGGAAAGACAGAAAGAACAGAGGACTGGCACAACAAACCAATGCACGGACAATACATGAGACAGACTAAAGAACTAGCCAGCGATGACACATGGCAATGGCTACAGAGGGGAGAGCTAAAGAAGGAAACTGAAGGAATGATAACAGCGGCACAAGATCAGGCCCTAAGAACCAGATATGTTCAAAGTACGATAGACGGAAATAACATCTCTCCCATATGTAGGAAGTGCAATACGAAAAGTGAAACCATAAACCACATAGCAAGTGAATGCCCGGCACTTGCACAGAACCAGTACAAAAAGAGGCATGATTCAGTAGCAAAAGCCCTCCACTGGAGCCTGTGCAAGAAAACATCAGCTACCTTGCAGTAATAAGTGGTACGAGCACCAACCTGAAGGAGTGATAGAAAAACGATCAGGCAAAGATCCTCTGGGACTATGGTATCAGAACGGATAAGGTGATCGTGCAAACAGACCAGACGTGACGTTGATTGACAAGGTCAAGAAGAAATATCACTCATTGATGTCGCAATACATGGGACACCAGAGTTGAAGAGAAAGAGAGGGAAAAATTGGATAAGTATCAAGATCTGAAAATAGAAATAAGAAGGATATGGGATATGCCAGTTGGAAATCGTACCCATAATCATAGGAGCACTAGGCACGATCCCAAGATCCCTGAAAAGGAATCTAGAAAAAACTAGAGGCAGAAGTAGCTCCAGGACTCATGCAGAAGAGTGTGATCCTAGAAACGGCACACATAGTAAGAAGAAGAATAATAATAATAATAATAATAATAATAATAATAATAATAATAATAATAATAATAATAATAATAATAATAATAATAGCAGCATTACCATTGCCTACTAAATTAATACCAAATGAAAGTCAGATATCTAGTTACAACACTCAGTGCTGAGTCGTTGCGAGTCAAAAAGGAAACAAACGCCGTGAGTAGTTTCTTAAAACAAGGAAAAATCAACCTTGAACTTTGATGCCAGAAGATGGCGAATACCTCAAGAACCAACAACCATACAACTGATTCGTTCTCAACGAGCTCAAATGTTCTCTTCTGACTTGCAACAACTCATATATTTTTACATTTTGTAACAAGTTCTGTATAAATAGAAGTAGTTAATAATAAAAGTTAATGAAAACCAGCACTACAACAGAGTTTTCCTATTAAACTGCAATTTGCGAGATGAAACTACATACTTGCATGAACAGAATGCTCTCTGGGTAGGGAAATGCCATGGCTCGAACAGTTGGGACCATCACGTCTTCCAGTATTTCAAGGTATTGGTCGGCGTTGATCTTCCCTGTATTTCTGCCAGCTCACCCAGGGTGTATAAAGTTAACCCCACACGTTACAGGTAACGTGGCCGCTTCTGGCTTGATCGTAGATGTGCTCACTGGAGTATCCTGTATTATTGCATCGCCAACAGTGCAAACTGTCCGTGCGAGGTCGACGCAAATGTTTGCTCATCAGAAAAAAAAAAAAAAAAAACCTTCTGCCCAGAAACCTAAGTCTTCGTTGGACATACTGCCGGGCAAAATGAAGGCGCCAGCGATGGTGGATGGACTAAATTCTGATACTGTAACAGAAGGGAGGAAACATTTATTCAGAAAGTCTTAATAAAACTAAGATATTGTGTTGTTTGAAGTGTAATGTGCCTTCATTGAGACTAAGCAATAGTTCTTTTTGGTCGTATCTTATTATATAACATATTTCATATTAAATCGTTATTTTTCAATCTATTGTGTATCCATAATTATAGGGTGCTGTAATATTGTCTCTTAATTACGTATACGTTAAAATGTTACTAATATCAGGTTTGGACGTCAAATTATATATATATATATATATATATATATATATTATATATATATATATAAAAGGATATAATCTTATTATTACATGATACATTCTTAACGTGGGAATTCACACCTGCAGGACGAACACAAACAAACAAAAACGCACATGCTTGCCATCGATAAATGTAGGACGTGTGCCGAGCAGTTAAAATCATTGCACAAAATACGAGAATTTGACCCGATGTCGATGTGATCCAATGATAGTCGGTTGTGACCAAACAAACGTCCACCATAAGGAGAATCGACTCCATAATAACCCCTATGACAAGTCCAAGACCTATGCCCCCTTTATACTTAAGAGGGTAATGGTGCCCCTTGTGACACCAGCCCACACTCTCAGCTCTATTACACTGTGTCTCCTTTCCGTCTGCCTCCTTCTTGCTGTTGTCCTCTCTCTTATAACTGTCTATTTGTTTCTCCTCCTTCAGTGTCTTCTAGGCCTATGGAGGTCTTTCTCTCCTCAACTTATACCTTTCTTTATTTCTTCATGCTTAATTTGAGTTATGTAAGGTCCTACACGATCTGAAGCTAGTTCTTTGTAATAATAAGAATTTGGAATGCGGCTGTTGATATTACAATTATAATTAAAGAGTAGTAGGTATGCTGTTATTTGATAGACAAGGGTTTTATTGGTAGATAGCTAAATCCCATTATTACAAGAGAGCGACCAGAAACCGAGTTAATTCTTCTGTCGGTAACAGCAAGTAATAATATCATTACGACAAAAGTTGAACAGACGGGTTTTCTCGCCTCCACATGATGAGAAAATAACCTACAGAATAGATTCAGTTATATTAGTTTCCTTAAAGAAGAAATTAGAGAGAGGGGAGCAGAAGTTATAAACGTGTGCTTGAAAGGGTGGGAGTGAAGGTTGGAGGGAAAAATGTTTGGGGAAGACGTGTGGAGGGCGGTGGCCACGGTGGAGGGGCGGGTTTCATCGTGCGTCTGGAGGCACAGTTCCAGTGTTACCAGATCACATCCAGCCCTTTGTGGCTGAAATGTGTTTACTTATATGTGCCGGCCGACTGTACCTTGGACCTGAGATAAATTGAGAAATTGAGAACATAAGTTTTTATGACTTTACTAGAGTCCTAGATCATTGAACTTTGTGAACCTACCGTTCTGTTATCAAAGTCTTCCAAGTGTAGACCTGAGAATCCTTGACCACTCCACAAAGTCAGTGAGCAAAAAAGTAAACCAAATCCTTTATGTCTACAAAATCGGTGTGCAATGATTAGGTACGGACCTTTGATACCTGGGGGAAAGTGAAATACTTATCATTGATAACCGTCTCACAAGTCAGGCAAGCTTTGAAAATTAAAATATTACGGCAAGTTCCTGCTTTAACCTTGAATTAATATTGGCAACCAGCGTGATCTCAAAACAGTGACATATGTTAACTTTCAAATTTAAAAAATTTGAACATTAAGACAAACTTAGTTTAAACGCTTGAAATTAATATTTGCAACAAACATGACCTCAAAGCAGGTAAATCTGCAAGTTAACATACTTCCAAATTCATAACCATAATTTGCCTAAAGGGCTAAACGGGTCATGGTTCATTACTTGGCAAATTACATATTAAATAACATTTACAATTAGTTACATATCAAGGTAGAAATTACGTCATTAACTACGAATATATGCAGCAGATGACTAATTTCAGCAAATTAAAACCAGATCTAAAAGACTAAAAGGGGCCACGGGGGGGGGGGGGGGGGGGGGGGGGGGGATTATTTCTGTAACATTAAATTTGTATCGAAAATTTTTAAATTTTAAGGATACTGCAGTAATTACGTACGCAAAATACAAACCCTGAAAAGTCAAGAGATATCCTTGGAAGAAAGTACTCTAGATAAAAGTATGAGAAGAGACCTTAAAATATTTCTAAGCAAATGGTTAATGCCAAAAATTTACTACGTATCTCCGTAAATGTCCGATGCCATGCCAATTATAGTGAGAACCAGACCTCAACAAAAGTTATCTAAATTTGGTGGAAGAAAACTCAGGGATCAACCACCGCAGAGGCCACCAAAATTTAACATTCCCAGACTGCCGAGTTTTCCGTAAAAACAAAGTGGGCTGGTTTTTACGTGGAATGAAAATATTAAGCTACATCAAAATACCCATCATTTCCTTATGAAAATAACCACTAACCACTTCACACATTTAACGCTAGCACAGTTTACGTATGTTACAATCTGTGATGGGCGGCAATGCACCAAACTACAGAAGCAAAAAGTAATTGCCATATGCATTACTGAAAATGCAGTTTTCAGTCTTGAGATAACAATTATAAAATTTAACTATGCAACTCGTGGGCCCTAATATGATTAAATGCTCATGTATAACACTTCAGCTGACTAGCACTTAGCTGGATTTTCGGGCGGTTTCTATTCGCAGCGCTGACCCGAAGTGTCAATATAACTTCTGGTTTGTCGTCAATTTTGCAATAAGACTATATTCATAATTTATCCTCTACTAAAAACCGCAAAGGCTATTAAAACTGAACGCGAAACTGCCACAATTACTATAAGTTTAAAAAATACCCTAACTAACGAACCTGCTTCTACAAAGAAGTTTCCGTGGGTTACAATAACTAAATCCAATTCTTTACCAGTAATCAGATTAGACCACTGATCCTTTAAGGTTTCCCAGAACACAGGGCTATTTCCGAGTACTAAATGAATTTGCACTTCACGCTGAAACTGTAGGTACTAAGTATAGACAAACCAAAATAGCTCCAAGGAATACAACAAAGATTTCCGGCGGTTTTACACAAATACAACTCACAACCGATAGTGTAACAGGATTTCCCTGCAAACGCTTGTTTATAGCCAGCCAAAACTCGTGATACACGCCAATGGGCAACTAACAAGATATGAACAATGATAATTTATTAGTTATGTAAACTTAAGTTTTGTATTTCTACAGAAGCACTCCGCACGGACTGCAAGGAAAGTAACCGCGGATACGACATCCACTAGGGATTGGGCCGTCCAATGTATTTCGCAATGTTTAGTACTGGACACTATTTACAGTCTTACGAATAAATATTTAAAATTCTTGTTCAGTAAGTAAAACTGCATAGAAAAAACGTAGCTGCCATAGTCTAGGCCGCCGCGGATAAGTACCCTAGATCTACCATAAGTTTTCCAAATAACGTACAGGAACAAAAAATTTAAATCTACATACAGGAACAATTGGGAAAATCTTGAGTGCTCCGGCCGATTTTTAGTATAAATGTGTTTATACCTTGAAAAGAGGATACTAAGTATGTTCTAAGGAAGACTGAAATCAGTGGCGGCAAGTCCTATCTGTCTAGAAATCAACTAATTTTGTACCTACAAAAAAAAAAGTCCATGATATTGTCTGTCGTATCACCTATTTTAATGAGGTACTGTTCGTTCGTTTGTGTGCTGCGCAGTCTCAAGTTATGGGGAAACCGCACCTTCCGAATTAAGTCACGAAAAAAACTCCACCCAAAAAGTGACAGACAATATCCAATCGTAAATAAGCAAGTTTCAATTTTCTCTGAAAGAAATCAGTTTTCAGCCAATGACAATATTTAAGTTACCAAGTCTTTTAAATTTTTCGGCAAATACACCTATTTTCTCCAATTAAGAGTTACTTGCACTAGCGCCATGAGTGAATTAGCAGGACCGTCTACAAGCTCCGATTTTGTTCCCCAGGAAAGTTTCCAAACTGAGAAAATTGTTACGTGAATTATAGATTTCACAAACTTATTATGGGCCTATAGAAAGGCTCGTAACTTTTGCCCAAAATCACTGTTTAATCAAGAGTGAACACATTTGCCCGACTTTTAAGGAAAAGTGCAGTCTTGACTTGAACAATAAAGCCTTTCGGTAAAAAAAAAATGGGATAGTTAGCCGTTGCATATTTTAAATTGCACATTCAAGACCCCTTACCAAGGTTTTACGCCTTTGTGAAAGCTGCTGCTGAACTATCCTCCACTGTAAGGTAAGCTATTTCCTGTATATATTTTGATTGTGTGAAATGTGCTGGAGTATTCTCTCATCAGTTAGCCTAATGGCCGCTCAAATTTTTCGGAATTGGTCATGAAGTGTTTATTGAAAGACTTCAAACTTGCATTAGTATAACTGTTCGATATTAAAGTATTTGGTAGGTTTTATATGCAGAGGACCACACAATTATCAATATGAAGTCTATGCGCACCCTACTCCTCATGCAAAACAGACCGGTTTAAAGACTAACCCCGTGAATGATTTTATCTCAAAAGGCCAACGCCACCTATTACAAAATAGCAAAAAATTCATAAATTCCATAGCTTCAATTAACAGAACTAATCAAATACAAATGTTTTTGGGTATAGTTCTTAAAAATGAAACTAAAGAGTTTTGAGCCTCAATGCTTAAATAAATAAACCTGATCAAATAGTTTTTGGCCCAAATGCTTAAATTGTACTATAAAAATAAAAGGTTTTGTCCTAAATGCTTGAACAACCCCAAAAATTAGTTTTTTGGCATAACTGCTTAAAAATAGTAAATAAAACAGCAGATAACTCATTCTACTCTTGTAATGCCTACCCTCCCAAGTTTCAATGTATTTCATAAAATACTGTAGACTGACAATTTAGAATTATGATAACCTTAATACCTCCATATACTGGCACAAGAAAACATTAACCACAACATTAACATGCACATCACTAACCATTAGAATACATAAAAATTAAAATAACAGAATTCCACTAACCTTCCTGCTGTTGTGCTCATCCAACAACTTCCACTTGACCTAAAGACAGACACATGGGGTTACAGCTCCAATATCAACTTAGTACTCAAAACAAGGACAACAGAATCAGGAAGGTACACAATCATCCTAAATTCTTCTAGTAAATGGCGCCACATGCATCACAAGGACGCTAAAGTAAGAAAACTATACTTTGTCCTTATTGTGATGCATGTGGCGCCATCTACAAGGAGGTTGCAGAACTATCATGGCTTGCTGAAGATTTGCATCCAACTTTTTTTTTCTAATTTCTATAAAAATGTCACTTTCAGTCCAATACTCCGGAAGACAAGGTCATACATAAAATCTTAAGATGCTAATGATTTTATTTGTTTACCGGCTTTGTTGCTTAGCAAATATTTCCAACGTAAAAATACCAACTTTTCCAATTCTTAAAATTGTATATTACTTTTAGCTTTAAGGGCTTTTCCTTTACATGATACGTAACTGTAAATATGATTATATTGACTGATAATATTGCTTTAATGTACAAGAAATGTCAATTTTCGTTATTATATTAGCAATATTGTCTTTTCTGCGATTACAGTTCACTAAAATTTCGTTTGTTATAAAAAAATATTACAAAAGTAAGTTCCGGGGAAAGATAGATAGATATATATATATATTATATATATATATAGTATATATATATATATATATATATATATATATCTATATATGTGTGTGTGTGTGAGTCGTGTGTTAATGTGTGTGTGTGTAAAAGTGTACTTTTTGCTACTTAGAACTTGGCTTTTCGTTCAATTTCTCAGGATGACTCATTAATATTTTACCTGAACAAAACTCTTGTCTGCTTTATTTCTATTGTTTTTCACTCCATTTACATTGTTCCAAGTGACGCCCCTTTGATATGAGAGCAGAATAGAATATAGAATTAAAGCCAAAGGCCAAGTACTGGGACCTATGAAATAATTCAGCGCAAAAACCGAAACTACCAGTAGAAAGTTGCACTATGAATCAATTGTTAGGAAAGGGTGGAAAGTAATATGCAAGAAGGAGAATATGAACGGAGGTACAGTAAAAGGAATAAAAAGGTTTGCAGCTAGGGGACGAAGGGACTCGGCATAGAACCTCAAATAATGCCTACAGTGCACCGCATGAGGTGCACTGACGACACTACCTTCCTTTGGGGTCTCTTTGATTTGGATACTTTCATTATGTTCATAAGATTATGACATCTCCCACCTCAGTAATTATTAGATGGACTCACTCCATCTGACATGACTGCTTTTACCTATAAAGCAATAGGAAAATAAAATAAAGTATTTTACTGTGTACACCTGTCATTTTATTGATGAAGAGTATTATTCCAGTAGTACAAAAACTTTCCTTTTCATGTGGAACTTTACAGTGAATATAATTATGTGGTTACAAAGGTGGGTTACAAAACAAGGAGTACCCAGAACTCTTATACGTATCATTTCTAAGTGAGCACCCAAATTTTGATTCTAGATTATAAAGAAACGTGTACGAGTACGTAGTTTACTTGTTACAGTAGAGGTTCCATTAAGTGTACAGGTGTGAATATTCAGGTGAGCGAATGGGAAGACACATGCAAGATGATATTTCTTGAGGGGAAAACTAAGGGGGACATTTTCCACCTTTCAAGGTGAGAAAAATCACAAGAGCTTCCATACAAGAGATTTCACAAACATTCGAAAAAACAGGAACGCTGATTTGTACCTAAGTCGTGTTTACTTTTACACCGGCAAACACTTTTATCCAGTCAATTCTACATCTACTGCAATGTTAGTTTTTCTGTGTGAGAGCAACAGAGGAATAGGAATGATTTGGAATATAGAGTTAGGGACTAAGGCCGAGCATTGGGACCTATAAGGGCATTCAACACCTTAAAGGAAATTGAGAGCAGGTAAGTTTGAAAGGGGGTAACAGGCAGAAAACCTCGCAGTTGCCCTGGGAAATAATTGCTAGGAGAGGGAGGTTAGCAAGATGGGGAATAATATGAATGGAGGTACAGTAAAAGGAATGAAAGGGGTGGCAGCTTGGGGTTAAAGGGATGCTGTAAAGACCCTTAAGTAATGCCTACAGTGCACCCCGTGAGGTGCAACAGAGAAGTAACAAATTCCTTAGGAAACGTCTATGAAAACAGGTTACCCTGTATTTCCTGCTAAACAATCTCCTTATCTTATACTGCCACTTATGCCATGAGAACCATTAGGGCAATGGGCTAGATTTGTCTTGGCTCTGCAAAAGAAAAACTAATAATTGAAAAAATAGACGAAAGAAGCCACTTACAGAGTTTTGAAGTAGGGGAGGAAAAGAAGAGTTTTGAAAAAGTATGGGCCTTACTCCTTTTTATATTTTTTCCTGATTAAACACTCTCGGAAAATGAGTTTAAAGTGTTTGTTTATCCATATATGAGAGGAGACCGAGAGAGAAAGACACCCAAGGGAAAATCTGTACTTGCGATCAGGTGTTAATTATATTGCCTTGGAAATAGAATAAATGTTAAATTAATTTGTATACACAAACACACACTCATACGTATATATATATGTGTGTGCATTATATATATATATATATATATATATATATATATATATATATATATATATATATTATATATATATAATGTATCGTGTAAGTGTATACAGTATTTATATACACAAATGTCATATATAATACATTTTTCATACACATATAGAAAAATATATAACATTTTTGCTAGCGTGTACAGATATGTTTCATAATCGTCGTACATACAACATACAATACTATATACATCAACAAGTGAGGAGTGCCCTTGATGTATGTATATCATTCTGATATTACACGAAATCATTGAAAAAAAGTCAATAATAATAATAATAATAATAATAATAATAATATAATAATAATAATAATAATAATAATAATAATAATAATAATAATATAATAATAATAATAATAATAATAATAATAATAATAATAATAAAAGAAAATTCACAATCACTTCATTCATTAAAATGGAAAAGTAAATCCACAATAATATGTCTGTTTGATCTTGTTTTTTTTTTAAATTGACAAGGAGACCGTGCAGAGTCATCGATAGCGTTCTGCTTTGTATTTTAAATAACGAGATCAAACAGTCATATTATTGTGGATTTACTTTTCTAATAATAATAATAATAATAATAATAATAATAATAATAATAATAATAATAATAATAATAATAATATTTTATTACGTATAAAAGTTGACGTCACTCAATATTCTACTACTCGAGGAACGCGTATAAAAACGGAAGTGATTCACGAACGACTCCCCCGCCCATTATTTTTTTTTTCTGGGGGGGTCATTTCGTTGGCCCTAAGGGCGTGCAAGTTGCAGCAAGTACGATACGTCCCTGGGCGTCCGTCGTTCCACCTCCATCACTGTTAGGACGAGAAAAATATGAAGATAAGGTTAACAGTCGTTAGAAGTTGGAGGGAAAAAAATGGCTGTAACTCAATTAGAGATGAAAAATCTGAATTTGTTTGTTACTTGAGTTATGTTGTGCTTGGCCAGGGAGTGGAGCAGTACTTCCTTTTTTTGTTTACCTTACTCTGGGAGTAAGCCTACCAACTACGTTGTTGTTGTTGTTGTTGGGGGTTTGGAAAGGTCTATGGAAGAGCCTAAAAACGCCTGAAAAATGTTCCGAGTTGATACAGGAATTTTAAGATTGGACATTTATGATTTATTTATTAGAATGAAAGTAAAAAATATTAGATAAAGTGCATGTTAATCAGTACAGAAAAATTATTTCTTTATAAAATATAGCCTATTATTTTTAATTTTCGTGGGTGAAACACGTGGTGAAACAAGACTCTATTTGACTACAGATTTTAGCACGTTTTAATTCATGTTAAAAATTAGGAATATAATGTTTACAACTTAAGAGTGAGGGGAAAATCTTGCATGTGTCCCGAGTAAGCTGAAGGTCAGATCATGCCTTGTTTTTTTTTGTTTATTGGTCCTTTGAAATTTATGGATGACGTCGTCAGTGAGTCAATAAAATTGACAAGATATCGAAATTCTTCTTCTACCCAACAGAATTAACCTTTGGTCTGCAATGAGCGCATACCTGACAGAACAATACTATTAAGTAAATCGTTATATTTCTGGAATATCTAGGCAGGGGCTATGCTCAAGTATGTTAAAAAGGAAAACGTATTTCCTTTTCAATGACCTAGACTTTATCTGGAAAAAGGGGATCATGTCAAGATTAGACGAAACCACAGTTTTTCAAGACAATATTATACCATTTTGATAAATATATGTACTATGTATATTATTATATAGGTAAAGGCAATGCCACGGAGGAAAATGAAAAAGAAAAACTACCGAGATCTTTCGGTCTTAATGACCCTTTACTAGAAGCAAAAGGGTCGTTAAGACCGAAAGGTCTCGGCAGTTCTCGTTTTTCATTTTCATTCGTGGCTTTGCCATTATTTATACTTAGCATTGAGTTTTATATATTTCATTATAAATTTATTCATACACACACATTATATATATATATATATATATATATATATATATATATATATATACGTATATATATATATATATATAATATATATATATATATGTAGGTCATATGTATATATATCTATATATATATATATATTATATATATATATATATATATGTACTATATATATATTGATATATATATATATATGTACATATATATATATATATATCTATATATATATTTCGTCTTAATATATATATTATATCTACTATATATATATATATATATCCATTCTCTATTCTTCTATATTATATATATGCTATATACTATATATATAATATATATGTATATATATATATCATATATATATATATATCTATATATATCTTATATACTATATATATATATATATAATCGAAGTGGTATGATATTGTCTTGAAAAATAAGGGTTTCGCTAATCTTGACATGATCCGAAAAACGAAAAATAATTGATGCCAAAGAAATCTGTTTAACGGGAAAATACATGATATTCAAGACTGAAGAGAACCTTGGATAGAGTCAAGCGTTGTTGTTAAAACTATTTATTTTCACTGCAATGTACCACTCGTAAGAATGACCGGTAAAAAATGTATATACTTTCTTTTGCTTTTGTTCCCTAGTTGAACTTCATCTTTAATCCACGTCTCAAAACGGGCTTTAGACGGAGAAAAAACTGCATTAAATTACACAAAACAACAAGGTAAATAACGCAGAAAATGAAAATCAGAAAAAGCTTGTTCTGTGATCATCCAGTATATTCCGTTATGGCTGATTATATAATGACCCAATTGTGTGCAGGCTACTGGTGCTAAAATGGGATTTTTGTTTTCATTAAGTCCGAGCTAAAAGTCTTATAGAAGAAAAAACAGGCAACTTTTGCTCTTTTACATCTTCTTGATTTAAAAGTCCTAATTATTCCAGATTCAATCCCTCGAGTCTTCTGGCTTCTTAGGCCCCGTCCACACGGCAGAGCTTTGCTCGACGAACTTTGTTCGATGTGACGTCAGAAGCGGAGAAACCGCGGCAAAGTTCTGACTTTTCTCGCTGTTTCTACGCTTCTGACGTCACATCGGACAAAGTTCGTCGACCAAAGCTCGACCGTGTGGACGGGGCCTCACATTTAAGTCTTGTGCTTCAGTCAAATCCGCACTCAGTCTTATTGGTCTTCAAGTTCACATGCAACTCATCAATAGTCTTATTTAATTCTTAAAATATGCCTCATATCAACAGTGAAAAATCAGCAGCCAAGCCATCCCATGTTTGACCAGTTGTTAAATATGAAAGCTAACATGTTCAGGGAAATAAATTTTTGGTTATGGTAAGGAATATATTTTATAGTCTATGATGAATGATACACATAGATATAATAGTCTTTCAAGCCAATAATATCTGTTAATACTTAACCATTTGCAGCTTTTATCAGCGTTGAATCAAACTATTTGGCAGTGTGTAAAAAATTAATAATTCTTGCAGAGTTGGAAGCCAAAAACTAAACATATCAAAATAGTCCATTCACCACTAATCACGGTTACGGGTATATGAAAGGTAAAGTTCCCAATAGCTGATGCCAGTACACATCTCTAACTGAATCACAGAGTCTCACCACCCGAAGAAAATTGGGATCAGTTGGTTGAAGAAGAAAGAAAAGCTACCTGAAACTGATGGCACTCTTTCCCAGTGGATACCAAAAGTTATTTCAGTGGTTCTGTAATGTTTGCCACAAAGACAAGGGGTGAGAAAGGGCCCTCGTTTAGCTCTGCTGCTAATTTCCTGAGTAAAGAATATGACCCATAGTAGCATAATTCATGAAATAGAACAACAAATTTACAACCACTGATATGTGTGGGTACAAAGATATTTAAAAATAAATATATACAGATAGCTTTCGGCAATCTGTTCTATTCCTCTTTTCAATCTGACGAGGTATTGTGAAAATATTATCAAAGTAAAACTACGAAAACTCAAAACAAGCAAAGTTGTTTATAAAGCAAGGGACCGGTCGTCAAGAGAAGTGGTGCTGCATTTTCTGAGGCTATCGTCAGAAAACGGCAGTAGTGCCTCATCTACAATTGCTTCTTTTAACAAGCCGTTCTCTGTACGAATTTACTTTTAGATATATTGGTACCTGTTGATTTGTTTCTCCAATATCCTGATTAGTAGCCACGTGGAAGTGACATTCTTTGGATTAATGAATCGTAGCTTAAGTTATTTTCCAAATACCACAGAGGCATTTACCTCTTACGAAATGTAATTTTAATAACCGCAATGCCCCCTTAACTATTTTAATGTGAGGGTTAAGTGCAGAAAGTTACTTTACACCTTCAGAACTAATTTCACACAGACATTTTGGAAACTGGAGAAAGGGATAGCCAGTTGCCCACAGTCATTTTGAAAGGTTCACACTAGAAGGGATAGCTAGTTGCACTCAGTTATTTGGAAAGATTCACACAAATGGCCAGGTCAGGTTCTGATCTGGCAGTTGCCTCACTCTGAGTGGGCCAGCTTTTCATCCCAAATGTAAACTTATACGTATTTTGCCAAGTGCGTACTAAGAGCAATCTACAAGTTTTCCTTTTTCTGAATGATGCAACTCTTTTACAAGAGCGAACCTGCAACAATGCCAGTATCCCAAGTATATAACATTGGCTTCTGAAATAATCGTCACGAAGAGACTTACGTTTATGTTCTGTAGTTACATTATTTCAAATATCAGGTTTGGTATTTCTTTATTATTCAAGTATTACTTACTTCTTTGCAAGGATCGCTATATCATTGAGTCTGAGGTATGAACAGTAATATGTAGAGTTCTTGTACAAAAAACTGTAAACATTATTTGCTTGATGATTTTCATTTGCAGAGCAGAGTTCACTTCTAAACTGTTCTTATTTAGGATACTGATTAGTCCTGTAGACCAAGCAATGTCATTTATTGTAGTTTTACCTAGCAATTGGTGGAGGGAGTTCAATTCGACTTTATTTGATGACTTTATTTGATTTGTACTATACACGTATTGGTATCTAGACAGGGATCTAGCAGTGATTTTTTAACCTAACACGGAACATTATAAAAATATTGTTGTTACTGTAAGGCCTCTGAGGATGAATAGTAGTGTCTTAGCATAATTAACGTAAAGTAAAATCCAATGTTCTTTTTGGTGCGTCCATTAGGCTGGCATTGCGTCAGTGTAATAGCACATTACCCTACATTAATTACGGTCCCTTAAGGTGCGGAACAGTTAAATTGTGCAATGTTTACATTTCAGTGTTGGGGTAGTAGTTTCAAGAATGTAATCCTCTCTGTTAGCCTGTTAACTCGACTAATTCGTAACGGTCATAATGTGTGTGCTTAGGATTGTTAAGAAACTTGTGTGGATTAAAACTTACATAAGATTTAAGTGCATAAACTATATTTTGCCTGCAGCTTTGTGGACTCAATTTATTCCCCAAGTTTTCATAGATTTGCTTTGGATTTCTTTTGACACCAATCCTTTCAATTGTCTTGGAATATATTTGAATTCCTTTGATCACTTACAGATATGTTATTCATTACTTAATTGTCAACCAGCAGGAAATTAATTAGGTTTGATTTTAAACTTCAGTTTATGTCATTAATATAATTTGTAATTTTGTAGACAATTAATATTGCAGTGTTCTTATATATGCATGCACAACGAACTGCAGTGTGAGTTACCAGTCGACTGATTTCCTCTTCAATTTCGGGAGCTCCCGCCAGCTGGAATCAGTTCTGCCACTCCAAGAGAACTGAACCGAATTGAAGATAGAATCTAGGCCAAAGGCCAAGCACTGGGACCTATGAGGTCATCCAGCGCTGAAACGGGAATTGACAGTAAAAGGTTTGAAATGTGTCAGGAGGAAAACCTCAAAGCAGTTGCACTATGAATCAATTGTTAGGAGAGGATGGAAAAGAAGATGGAAGAAAGAGAATATGAAAGGAAATACAGCAAAAGAAACGAAAGGGGTTGCAGCTACGGGCCGAACGCACGCTGCAAAGAACCTTAAGTAATCCTTACAGTGGATCGCACGAAGTGAACTGACGGCACTACCCGGCTATGGGGCCACCCTAAGAGAGGGTTTTAGTTTTCTGATACCAAATTACATTTCCTTCCACCTAAGGAAACAAAGGATTGATACGCAATGACTCCATTTGGCAAGTCCTTCAATTAACTCCTATAGACCAGAAAAGGGAAAATTATATATCCACTCCAAGGCGAGTCTCACAAGAAAGCTCAAACTATCAAGAATCTGAGGTAACACTTCAATCAGCTAATTTTCCTTTAGACTGGGATTTTGATGGGAGAAATTATCACTACTTTTGATCATATGTATGTCTCAAACAATAGGTGAACATTTCTGGCTCTATATCTTGAAATACTGGTCTGAAGTGCCTCAATAATTAGCAGTGACGAACACTCAAAAAAAGGTTTGTCGAATCACAGGCAACGAAAATCTTAATTTTTGATGAAAATGTACACACAAGTAGAGACATCTGTGATGTTTTTAAGAAGATTCTTGAAAATCTCATGTGGATTAACTCGTCACAATATCTATGAGTAAAATTACTACAAACCATTGCCTTTTCCCTGTTAATGTAGATATTTGGCCCAAGGAAAAAAATGATGAGATTCGCCACCATAATGTCCCACCCTTTTGGAACTGTAATGAAATGTTGTTCAGAGGGCTATAGAGAGCATTGCCAGAAAGGGGAACCATTTTGAATAAAAATCCAACTCTAGAAGAGTCGGTTCTGGTGATTAACTTCACAACCAAGCTTCGACATAATCACTGGTCAAGACTTGTTAGAAATAAATAATTTTCTCACTACTATATCAGAAAATGTTTTTCTTTTAAACGGTTGGGTACACGAAAATCCTAATGAAAAAGAAGAACCTGTTGTTTGTTTGTAAACTCTAAACATAACGGAAAATTCAACAGAAAACCAAGACGATGCACAAAACGTCTTATGAGGTAATTACTATTATGAACTGTAGAATTGTTCTCTCCCAGAGATTTTACGTGAATAACATTCATACTCATCACACTAAAAAACAGAAAGCGCATCTCCCCACACAAACTGCCTTTATTCTGTACGTTTAACTATCTGGGTCACTTTCAACGCTGCAAAAATTATTCGCTGATCAAAACCTCAACAAAAGTTATGCATTCTAATATATTCTTTAAGATTAGAAAGTCTCAACAATGTTGAAACCAGCAGTCAGAAATAAATCCTTCTTATAATGTTATTTCACATCACTGGGAAAAGCACATTCATTTTATGTTCAAAATAAGGAAGTTGTAACACTGGCGTCAATACACGACAGAAACTATCAGACGAATATATACATAATCATGTGTATACATAACAATGCACGCATGTGTGTGAGTGTGTATGTACATTTGTGCTATAGTAGATTCACAATACCCGTGCATTTGATGTCTAGGCAAGTCCCTTACGACGCTCCTGACTGGCTGTTGATAAGCCAATCACAGGGCTGAAAACTCTCTCGAGAGAGAGAGTTCACATGGGCAGGATGTATGTTCCACATCTCCTGACGGATACTTTTGAAAGACCTATCCCTCAGGAGAGGCGGAACATACATCCTGCCTATGTGAACTCTCGAGAAAGACAGAGTTTCCAGCCGTGTGATTGGCTCATCAACAGCCAATCAGGAGCGTCGTAAGGGACAGGCCTAGACATCAAATGCACGGTTGATGTGAATCTACTATAGCATGTAAATACTTGTGTTTCAGTGTGTGGATCCTCTAGCTTTTGTTCGTGTTTGTGTGTACATGCAGGTATGTTTCTATGTGTATATACACAGCGCAATTAGTGAAACATAGACCAAACCCAGGTGGCTAAACTCTGCTGACTACTTACTTGAAAATTTAAAAAACGATCTCTACAAATAAAAAAAATGTTCAAGACCATTGCTTCAATTTTCATAAACGTCAGACCGCAGGTGTCATCTACTCTTTACTCTAAAATGCAACTCGTTACTCTAAAATGCAGACTAGAGCGTGAGAGCGACACATTTCCTATGATGATACAATGCTACGTGGACCAGTGGAATGACAACTCAAAAAAAGAACATGAACTTTACGTAGGGTCCGAGAGTAAATACTATTCAACACACCTCTGAGGTCACAGTTTGCATAATTTCTTAACTTAGGGCCTTGCATGCTTTGCATATCTTGCACGTCTTGCTTGTGTAGCTTTAGATGTAGACGCCCTTTTATCTGTAAAGAACAGGTGGATTATCAAGACAGTTTAGCCTGTCTTTGTCTCTGAGAGTTACCTCCTGATTGTCACTCTGAAAGACTTCTTAGGTAACACGCTAATTCATAAATTTGTGCTTCACTGTGAAAGACTGGAGTGTAAGGACATCTCCTTTTCCAGTCAGTAGGAATATGATTTAGTTCTCGTTGCTACAATTGTTTATTTTTAGACCCTTTAACTATGAACGAGCTTCCTTGCTTGCTGGCAAAAGTCCTTCTGTTCTGTACTACGAGGATATCTGACGTGCTGATCCTGTTTCTTACAGACATAAAAATAAACATTAAAGTTTCCCAACAACTGGAAATAAAACTTCCCCTTCTCTTTCTCTCCTAAATGATTAAATGATTGATAACTTGCTTTCCTAGCCAAAGGACTATTCTGCGATTTCTACGTTTCTTACCCTACTAAGCCCCTTTTTCATTTTTTCACTTCCCGATTCTATCTACTCATAAGGTCTACAGGGCTCTTGTTTCCCTGAACAACATATTAATTTCAAAGCCATAACTGATTTACTGAGGGAATAAAATGTTTCAAATACTTAATCACTATTTTTTTCCATGTGTGACTTCCACCAACGACTTTTGTTCAGCTTTCCATAAAGAAAGGTGACAGCTTTATTCTTTGGTTTTTACGTATATTGACACAGCACTGAGAACTTGTTAAATTTAGCTCACACTTTAAATCAATGTACCATCTCTTATCTGTCGTTATATCACTAAACTACTTTTCTCTTATCTGTCGTTATATCACTAAACTACTTTTCTCTTATCCTAGCATGAAACAGTCAGCTAAATACTCTCTTTTGGCTTGATTTCATCTCCGTCAACTCACTCATGGATTCTAGTTTTTCATCTCAAATGTCTAGCTTCTTGTTAAGATTACAGCACCTGCTTTCTTCCCCACTACTATATGGGGTTTGTCTCTCTTGCACGGGTTTTATGATGCCTAAAGCCACTTTAGAAACTCAAAACATTTCTTTTATTTTGCCTGATGTCAACGATATCAAGCGTGTCTTTTCTATGGGTCTTTCAGCATCTCGTGTTCACATGATTTCACACTTTGTTTGGCGTGACCACATATTCCAAATGAACAATTCTACACACAACATACATGACTGGGAGTTTTATCTTTCTTCTCCTTCAAGAAACTTGGTCATGTTTTTATCCTTTCTTCTTTAGCGTGTCTTTTCAAGGACACGGTTCCTGCTTCTTCTCTGGATCTCCTGCTCTAACTTCCACAAGATGCCTGCGCTGTTTATTTACCATATAAGTATTATTTCAGATGGTGTTCTCCTCAAATGAAAGCGAGTCCCTTCTCCTCCCACATTGGCCTCGTAACACCCACCCAGCTACCACCTCCCACACATATCTAATCATTAGTAATAATTTGTTCGATTCTATCTAAGCATGGAATTCTCATCTTACTCTCGTTTTCACTGCTTCCTGTAAACTTCCTATATTTGACAAGTAGGAGTATATCAGACTTTAAGCCCTTATTTGCTCTCTTAAATATGTCTTCTCAGCGTTATATATAAATAGATAAAACCTCGGGACACATTTTTTGACCTTACGCCCGGCCTGGACAAATATTAGGCTGCCAGTCTCGTAGACCGATCGTAGACCTATGCATAGACACACTATGTTCATGCAAAAAAAAAAAAAAAAAAAAAAAAAACTCGTTAGGTTGGTCTGTCGCTTTCTTGAATTTAACGAGACTCGCTACTTTACCTTGTTCGTTCTATGAAAAGCAAATTCTTCTGCGGCAATACAAAAATTATTCACTTCAGCATTGTAAGAATATTTGTGAAAAACGGACAAAGCATATGTAAGTGCTTCATCAAAATAAAATCATATCGTGAAATCGTTCAGTCACTTACACCCCCAAGTGCAGAAATATAAATTTCCTTTTGTTTCGGCGAGCGCTCTCACTCGAGAGAGGAGTAAAAGAACTTATACGATGAACTTTATGCAAAAATCATAAGTTTGATGTTTCTCATAATATAACGAGAACAGCTTTAGTACATAAAACCGTATATAAATTGATCTACCACCACTCTTCCCTTATTAGCGTATTCGCGTCCTGAACGTCCTACAACGGACAAAAACACCCTTTTGTAAACATGAGTAAGGCCGTTCATTTCTAGAGAACCAACAAGACAAAAATACATGATATACCTCCAGGGAGCGTCGTGATGGTCGCCTGCTCGACCCCGCGTCCGGCCGTCGACTTCTGCAGCAGGAACGGTTCGTCGTTGTCCGTCGGAGCAGAGTCGCTCAAGGAATCGGGGCTCTTGTTGCCCAGATTGACTGCCAGAATGCCAGCGTCCGGCACGACGTTCCTCAGGGCCGTGGCCGGGTCGTTCTCGATCAGCTCGTGGAGGAGATCGTAATACAGGGTGCTCCTCAGCCTCCTGGCTTCCCTGCCCTCGTCCTCTCGGATTTCTTCGTACCTGCGAAGTTGGGATAATGATGATTCGCTGTCCTGGGATTTGGTGACTTTTATGATGGAAGATGCTGCCTGATATTTATGTGAAATCCACCAGCTACATTTACGAAAACAGCGTCATTGTCAAAGGCTTGTCTCAAGACTACGAGCATATACAAACTATATACAACAAAATACCACCTGAAATGAAGATCATACAAGAAGGAAGTACATTAAAAAAAAATAACTAAAGACCCTCGTATGCTGCAGGAGCTACGATACTGACGGAAAACACAAAAAAGATTATTAGGAGATATAAGAAGCAACTTAATTTGAAAACGTACAAAGACCCGCCAGAGAGGGAATCATCCCTCTGGAGGGCTGTACATAAAACCCAAAAAAGTTAAACAAGGTGAAAAAGAGCAGCTTATCTATATTGTACGAGTATTTCCTGTACGGATTTCAAAAAGGATTACAGTGGAAATCGGATCCAAAATATAAGACTAAATTGAAAAGCCAAGCAGTGGGTCTTTTGCCTAAGAAGTCCTTTCATTATCAATACACACAAACACTATATACATACATACATACATACATCATATATATATATACACTATATAATATATATATATCATATATATATATATATAATATATATAATATATCTATATATATATTATATATATATATATATCTATATAATATATATAATATATATATATATATATTATATATATGGGGATGGGACCATTCGACGCGGCCGATTCGCCGCCGACAATTAGCTACCGCCAGTTCGCCTCCAAGGCCGTTTTGCCGCCGCCTATTCCTATTCGTCACGGAGGACTATTCGCCGCCGCAAACAGGTCGTTTGTTTTCATTGTTTAGATTTATGTTGTTTGGTTGTTAAATGTAATAAATACACATTTAAAGAAAAGTTAATTTTTTTCATAGTGTTTAAAAACAAAGAAATCCAAATTATTTCTTTTCCTAATATTTTTTCCCCAGTCTCCCTCAATTCTTCAAAAATGACATTCTTAGCAAACGGGGAAAAGAGAAGTTTTAACACGATGGCTTTATATACGTTTTTGATAAATCATCCAATAGTGATCCAAGCCTCAAAATTTGACACTGCGAACAAACGGGGCGATGTAATGGACGGATCCACACCAAGAGTAGCGCTGTGATAAAGAAGATGAATGAACACACCCATTCTGCCTCTGCAGCCAGTGTACAAGTTACCAAAGTGGAAGCAAATTTAAATGGTGAAGATCGGACAAATAACCAGGCAAAATCAGCTCATCGAAGAATTACTTTTGAACTCGAAGCTAACCACCCAACCACATGGAAATTCATAGGAACTTTAATGAAATTACAAAAAGGAATAGATTTATATATGGAACGGCTGATAGCGGGTTGCCCACCACCATTAAAGCTAAAAAAAACATATATCGAAACGCGGACGAAAGAATAACAAAAAATTGCTCTTGAATACTACGGTGAAAGAGATGCTTTGGAATATCGCAAAGGAATAGCCATAATTATCAAATGAACTATTTCTGTTTATTTTTGATAATTTTTTAAAATGAATTTTTGGTGTAAACCAGTAACATTTTACAATGTTGGAATATCTTGAGGGATTTCTTAACTTGTTTCATAAACCAATAAAATGTTTGTTTATTTTTTTTACATCTTTTTATTTTTTGTTAATTTGTAGTAGTAAAGATAAAATTGGCTAAAAAAAAAAAAAATGGAAAGTTGTAAAGGGAAAAAACCCAATACACACTGTATTCATATTTCTGGTGGCGAATAGTCTCCGGTGGCGAAATGACCCAAGTGGCCGAAAGCTGGTGACGAACTGGCGGTGGCTAATTGTCGGCGGCGAATCGGCCGTGTCGAATCGTCACAAATCCCTATATTTATATATATATGTATATATATATATAATATATATATATATATATATATATATATATATATATATATATATATATATATATATATACATATATATATATAATATATATATATATACGTATATATATATATATATATATATATATATATATATATATATATATAATAGTGTCTGTGTGTACACTTACACGTACAGATGGTACTCTTAACATCATTGAACAATGGAACTTTCAGAAAGTATGCAGTTTTTTTATAAATAGATATATGAAGTCGAGCCATGAAAATCTGAGTGTATCTAAACAAAAAAGCTGCAATTTTTCCCTTTTACTAAATGTTTGCAGTATTCTCAAAATGAATAAAGCACTTTAAATGAAACGATTTAAAACCTTTAACTTCGTCCGTATTTACGGTTTTCACAGCTAATTATTTTCGATGACGACTCGTAGCCCATGTTGGGGTTAAAGATTGGTAAAATTATACATTTGCTCTTTAACATAAATTTTGCTGAGGCTAACAGCCACAATTAATTTGCAACTACAGAATTCCTGACGTACGATTTCAATGTCACAAGCTCTTGCTGTGCCTTATATTCTGGAAAACAATATTCTACTTTAGTATTCATGTATTGGAAAACCTGAGACTGACTTTACAGCAGCAGTGAAGATTTATGACGAATAAAAAAAATATGACTGGTAAAAAACACGATTAAAACTCGGAAATACGACTGAAAAACCAGGCTTCAATACTTGATCACTAGATCGTTGAATTTCCTCTCGCAGAGTTTAGGGTGTCTGTTCATGGAGACGCCCACTTTCCTCCACAGGGTCCTGCTGGAATCCAGGATGCTGCAGAGCTTCGGTTTCACCTTCTTGTAGGTGCTCAACAACGTGTAGAGGTCAGTCTCGGTCCAGAAGTTCTCTGCGAAATTCGAGTATAAGTCTTAGTTTGTTTGTTTGTATGATGTTTTTACGTTGCATGGAATCAGTGGCTATCCAGCAACGGGACCAACTGCTTTACGTGACTTCCGAACCACGCCAGTATAAGTCTTAGGAATATAGAATGAGGTCATTCATAGCTACAAGTGAAATTAAGAGTAGATAGATTTGAAAGATATACCAGGATTAATTGAATTGCATATGGAATTTAGACCAAAGGCCAAGCATTGGGACCTATAAGGCCATTCAGCGCTGAAACGGAAACTTACAGTGAAAGGGTTGATAGGTGTAACAGGAGGAAAACCTCACAGTTGCAGTATGAAGCAATTGTTAGGAGAGGGTGGACAGTAAGATGGAAGAAAGAGAATATGAAAGGAGGTACAGTAAAATGAACGGAAGAGGTTAAAGCTAGGGGCCGAAGGCACGCTTCAAAGAACCTTAAGTAATGCCTACAGTGCACCGCATAAGGTGCACTGACGGCACTACCTCCCTACGGAGAATGTACAAGGAGGAAAACCTAGCAGTTGCACTTAGAGACAATCGTTAGAAGACGGTGGATAGCAATATGGAAGAAAGAGAATATGAATGGATGTACAGTAAAAGGAATGAAAGGGTTTACAGCTAGGGGCCGAAGGGCGCCGCAAAGAACCTTAAGTAATGCTTATAGTTATAAGTCTTAGGAGATGGACTTGTGAGGTTAAGTTACGTCAAGGAAATGGGCGAAAGGAATGGGAAAATTGGGTGGCTTTGTCTTTACTAGAACATCTTAAGCCGGAAAGTTAAAAATAATAATGATAAAGAAAATTATAACGAATCGTAAGGTCAACTTACGTCAGGGATATGGGAAGAAGGACTTGGAAAACTGAATGGCGTTTTGGCCTCACTGGAAGGTCCGCACCGTAATTGCCAAATTAAAAATAGCAAAGATATAACGAACGAGATTGGATTTCCACACAAGACAAATGTATAGTTATGTCATTATTCACAGTAATGACTATTATTACTACTGTCATGCTGACCGTAATCAATTCATAGTTTCTTCTAACGCAATCTAGCCTTACTAGTTTTGGTATTCTACTATTGTATCGTTTCCCTTCTTCAGACACCTTTTCAAAGAGCTAAAATTCAGTGCTTTCTAGTTTTCTGAGAAAAATATTGTGCCGGCTTTGTCTGTCCGTCCGCACTTTTATTTATGTCCGCCCGCAGATCTTAAAAACTACCGAGGCTAAAGGGCTGCAAATTGGTATGTTGATCATCCACCCTCCAATCATCAAACATACCAAATTGCAGCCCTCTAGCTTTGGTATTTTTCTATTATTATATTCAGGGTTACAGTTAGCCATAATCGTGTGTCTGGCAACGATATAGGCTAGGCCACCACCGGCCCCTGGTTAAAGTTTCATGGGCCACGGCCCATACAACGTTATACCGAGACCACCGAAAGATAGATCTGTTTTTTGTGGCCTTGATTGTACGATCTACAGAAAGCTCGATAGCGTCGAAGAAACTTCGGCGCATTTTGTTACTTGTTATTCGTTTTTACAGAACCAGTTAGAGACACATTACCGTTACTACCGCAAAGTCAAGTACAGCAAGATAACATTAATGCTCTGGAACGACTAGATTTCTCATGCCTTGGTCTGCTTTGGCACTGATTGTTCTTGCGTGCGCAGAATATGTATGCGATTTAAATAAAATTCTGATCATTATCAACTAAGATAAGCTGAATACACTCCTGACCTAAATACGGTACTGCCTTTTTTCTTTAGAATTCTACCTCTTGACCACAAATCTTGAAACATCTTACACTACTATAATGGGCCTAATGTCTGTCCGTCCGTCTGTCATTCAATCACGGTGAAACGGTTGGTCCGATGGGCATGAAACTTGGCAGGATTATAGTAGGGACCCCTAAGATGGTTTATTATGTAGTTTTTCCTACCTCCCTACCCTCCCTCCGAATGGGGTGGGGGTGAGAAGATTCCTGAAACGGACTGGTTCTACCCGTGAAACAAGGCTGGTCAAGCCCGTAGACTTAGTTACTTTACGAATTTTCATACACTTCTGTATACATATGTTTGCTAGTATTTGGAAGAGCAAGATGCAGTGATGTTACTTTTACAGTTTTAAAAGCTAAAATGCGTACAGATTTTGTGCCCACATTTTATTTACGATCAGTCAGATGTAAATAGAAAACTTCCTAATATTATGAATCAGTTCGCAATTAATGTCTTAACAACAGCATACACATTGGCAAAATCTGAAAACGGAAACCACATTGGAGAACTGACATCACTGCATTTAGAAAAATAGTAGTGCTTTTTTTTTTTACTCCTAAAACAGAAAGGTGCTATCCAGAAGACAGAAAAATGATAGCGGCCAACTGGAACGTATCATCTGACCTTCCAACTGACTGCAGCATCGCTCCCCAACCAGAAATCCGACGGAGAGAATGATTCCAATGAGGACGATGATGAAGGCAGAAGCGAGCGTCGTTATGCTCAGGGGGCCTGTGGCTGCCGTGATGCAGCTGTCGAACTTGGGGTTGTATTTGTCTTTGAACCGGTTCATGACGCCGGAAGACTGCTGCTGAAGGACTCTGAAATCCAAACGGGAAAATATGAGAAACAATACTGTGAATTCATGATTCATAATCGTTTGGAATTTCCATTACTAAATAGAATTGAGTAGACTTTGGAATTTAGGCGATGCAGGGGCCTACGAGGTCATTCAACGCTGACACGGAAATTGACATTAAAAAGTTTGAAATGGGTAACATAAAGAAAACCTCGCCGTTGTACTATGATTTACTTGTTAGGAGAGAGTGGAAAACAGGGCTGAAGAAAGGTAATATGAACGGAAATACAGTAAGAGGAATGAATGATGTTGTAGCTAGGGGCCGGAGACACAGCAAAAAAACCTCAAGTTGTGCTTACAGAGCAACGCGTGGCGGAACCACCCCGCAACGGGTGGGGGGAGGGAGGGTTGGAATTTCAGATACGAGAGATGTTGAAGCAACACAAACAATCTCTTTCTTACTGGTAATTGAGCACGAAACTCAGCGGCGAGTTCTTCTGCACTGCCATTCCTACTCCGTACTGGAAGAGCTTCATTCCGACGGGCAAGAAGGAGCAGTTGTGTCTGTTGTGGTGTCTGAAGTACTTCTCGTCCGTCAGGAACACGAACTTCTCCTTCAGGACCCTCCGGAATCCTTCCTCCGCCGTCGGCACGATGTTTTCCGGGTCTTTCTGGATGATCTCGTTCCAGACCCTCTTGAGGGATACGTCGGTAGCGTTCTGCGGACGAAAGGTAATGGGTCCGCTTTCTTAAGTCTCATGATTTATCTTCGCATAACTACGGATCTTGTGTTCGCCTTTGTTTTGGTTCTTGAATTTGTTTCTATTTATTTACATTTTACTTTTTTTGCAAGGATCTAATTTTTTATGAATTTGGCAGTTTTTAAGTTTTATATGATTGGACTGAATCTGGACATACAATCTATATATAAATTTATTCATGGAAATACTGGAATAAAATCTTATGATCTATTTTTAACGATTTGACCGTTATCTAAAGAAGTTACTTTTAATTGACTGTATTCATTATTGTGGAAATACTGAAAGAAATCTTATGAATTGTTTTTAGTGATTTGACAGTTACCTAAAGAAGTGGGTACTTCTATCTGACAGATTTATGAAATTGAAGCTGTCAAGCTATGCAGTAGTTGGAAAGTAAATAGAGCTCAAGAAAATAAAGAGATAACGTACAAGGAAATAAAGCGTTGAGCTGGGAGACAACCTCCCCGTTGCACTATTTAGTACAATTAGAGACGCTGGACAGCAAAATTAAAGCAAGATGTGGGAATGGAGGTAAAGTAAAAGGCTGAAATTCTGGTGCTGCAAACACTCTAGCAATGAGTGTGCTGCAAACACTCTAGGGATGAGTGTGCTGCAAACACTCTAGCGATGAGTGTGGTGCGAACACACTAGGGGTGAGGGTGCTGTAAACACCCTAGCAATGAGTGTGCTGCAAAGACTAGCGATGAGGCTGCTGCAAACACTCTGGTGACGCCTAAAGTGCTCCACGTGAGGTGCACTGACCTCACTACTGCACGAAATATTTATTTTTGGCGATTTGATTCATTACGTAAAGAGGTACTACTTTCCACTCACTCTGAATCTTTCAACCTCCGAGTTCCCTCGCTGTAGGCCGAGTTTGTAGTACTCCTTGTACTCGAGGAGACCCACCATGTTACTGAAGAGAGGGTCGGTGTCGGGGATAGCCAAGAAGGCCACCAGGTCAGCTGTGTAGTACACCAGGACCATCCAGGCAGTGAGGACGCAGGTCAGCAGGAAGATCCTACGGGGAATCCTTGGCGTTTTCATGCAGGCCGTCACTGCACAAAGATTTGAGCTTTTAAGTGATATTTTTGCAAGATGTTTGTGAGTTTTATTTATTTATTTTTAGAACTGTGCTTAGATTTTATATCGACTTTTGAACTGAACTGAATTAAATATAGAATTTAGGCCAAAAGCCGAGCACTGGGACCTATAAGGTAATTCAGCGCTGAAACGAAAATTTACATTAAAAAGGCTGAAAGGTTTAACAGTAGGAAAACCTCAAAGCAGGTGCACTATGAATCAATTGTTAGGAGAGAGTTGAAATTAGGATGGAAGACAGAGAACATGAAAAGAGGTACACTAAACAGTTTTCATAGGAATTCGAGGATTTGGGGAGGTTCTATTAGAAATATAACAAATGAGAAAATTGGCTACCACGTTTACAAATTTGCTCGTTTTCAGTCACCTACACAAAAATCTGATGATATTCCTCCCAAATAGTTTAATGCCTTTTTATTTTGCAACTTTTTCACGAAATCGAAATTGGTTACGGGAAGAGTTTATGCATATTCGAAATGAATTTTGAAAAGATGTTGGCAAAGACTCACACTAGCTTTTTTTTTAACAGAAATTTCTGCCGAGATTCAGGAAGAATTTTTGTGGAAAGTTTGTGCAGTTTTGAACACAACACCTCCCTCTCTCTCTCTCTCTCTCTCTCTCTCTCAGAGAAAAACAAACACGCATAAAAATTCTAAACTGGTTATCAAATTATTTTGTGAATGGATTCTGGCGGGATTCTTCCCAGAAATAAGATCCTTGAGAAATCGGTTAGTTTTGCCTGTTTAACAGGAAAACTTCCACGATGAACAAAAAGTCGATGCAATAATGATAAAACCATGTTTTTCAAGATATTTACTTTAACTGAAACCAAGGAGAATCCCGCCAGAAGGAACAAATTTGAATTCAAATCTGAATTTTCAGAGCTTGAGTCTAAATGTGAAATACATTTTGCGACGATGTGAAGCTTTGAGGTATTTGGAACTTAATCGTAGTAAAGTGTGTTATAATATCTACATATTAATTATAAGTTATCTCTTACTCTCGAAACTTCTAGAAGATTTAAAATCATGTCAAGAATTAAGACTGGTTATTAAATTTCTGGAAATGGTTCCTCAAAGCTAAAACTTAAAAAGATCCAGCATTACCGATTTTTCAAAAGGATTTCGTAGCGACCAAAGAGAGGCTGTACAAAGCTTTGGAAGTTGATTGGTGCAAATTATAAAATGAAATTTTCAAATTATTTTTACAAAAAAATGATTTATTTTATTTATTTTAGTTATCTGACACTCGACTCTTAAATCTTGTTAAAAGTACAGACAGAAGATGACGTCATTTTCAAAGATGCACCCAGAGTCTGTAATCTACCACCATGGACAAGCCCAGGGTTGCATCATCCACCCACCCACCTTGCCTCAGATGAATCGTGATGATGTCGAAAGTGGCGTCGAAGAGGGCTTTGAACCCTTCCTTGCCGCCGAGGAGGATGAAATGGGCGTACAGCAGGCACGTGATGACGATGGCCAGGACGTAGGCGTGCCACGACTTCGGCTGCAAGACGCGACTGAAACTCGTCATGGTCTGAGGCTCCGGTCGCTTGATGATCATGTCGTACCTGTGTTGGGTAAACAGTCGAAGTATATCATGGTTTAACCAGTCCACTGAGCTGATGAACAGCTCTCCTAGGGCTGGCCCGAAGGATTAGATATTTTTACGTGGCCAGGAACCAACTGGTCACCTAGCAACGCCACCTACAGCTTATTGTGGAATCCGAACCACATTACATCGAGAAATGAACTTCTATCACCAGAAATATATTCCTCTGATTCCGCGTTGGCCGAGCCGAGAATCGAACTTGGAACCACCGGATTGGTAGCCAACGAGGAACTGGTAAACAGTCGAATATGAATGTTGGGTTTCACTAGCACCATCTGAAAGATTTAATTCAAGTGGAATGGAATGGGATGGAATATATAGAGTAGGCCAAAGGCCAAACACTGGGACCTATAAGGTCATTGAGCGCTGGAAAGGAAATTGAAAGTAGATAGGTTTGAAAGGTGTAACAGGAGGAAAACCTTACAGTTGCATTATGAAACAATTGTTAGGAGAGGGTAGATAGCAATATGGAAGAAAGATAATATGAATGGAGGTACAGTAAAAGAACTGAAAGCGGTTGCAGCTATGGGCCGAAGGAAGGTTGCAAGAACCTTAAGTAATGCCTACAGTGCACCCCGTGAGGTGCACTAACGGCACTACCTCTACGGGGACCAAATATTTGGGTGCCGAGGGTATTTCTAAATGCTAGGGTAGAAGCATTCGATACCAGGAGTCAGCAATAGGCATTTGGTTTTTAATTAACTGTTTTTGGTACTTGGCTCTTTTCATCAAAGAATTACTTTATGTACAACTAAAAACATATCTTTATAAATTCTTGTAACGCATAAAATTGTTATTTGAGGGAATTGTTTTACCACATATTAACATTCTGAAAAATTATTTCACAAGTATACTTACCATATTATGAAATACTTATCCAAAGATTTTCTTTTCCCACACTATAACTTCTATCTTCAGAAATTCGTTAACCAAGTTTAACATTATTTTGAGTTAGTCTATCTTAAAAAATTCATTTGACAAACGTAATCAACATCCTTTGATATCCTTTTATGACATTAGACTTACCACCTTTAGAACTTATCTTACCAAACATCACTACTTAGAGATTGTAAACAATTCGTTTTTTTCAAATAAAACTATAATTCTTTCCTTAAATATACCCTTGGCAAACAACAATGCAAAGACATCAGGCTAGAATTGCCTTTAGATGTCAAGTGCCACTCACGTAATAGTGCCAGAAGCCACGACGAAGTCTATTTCTTGCGCTCTTTCGTAAGTGTCATCGAGGGGCGCAATGATGACGTCACCTTTTCCCATGATCAGTTCTCGTACCAGACCCGTCCATACACCGTCCCTTTTGTTTCCGAACTGACGGTCAGGTGCTTGTCGGCAGCTGTACCTTCAGGAGCGAAAGAGAAAGTCTTGTAAGTTTGCTTAGTGATGCTAAGGAAGGAAGGGGCTCAAACAAGTTACAAGGAGTTACAAGGTTCAGGATGTCTCAAAGACTTGTTCTTCCATCCGAGGAGGCATCGTGTGCTCACCTATCTGTAGGAGCAGGTTTTACTGTGCATTCACGGTGTCCTAACGATTTTGTCTAGCTTTCTTTTATACTCTTCCACATTGTTGCTGTTTACAACTTCTGGTGGCAGTTTATTCCACGTGTCACATATCTTGTATGTAAACAAGTTCCCACAATGGGATGTGTTGTATCTCTTCAGTGCTGGCTTTATGTTAGAAGTCATTACTGGTATGTTGAAGGTAAACAAGGCGAAATTACATATATTTGTTTTTTTTTTCTACTTCGTATCTGTATATGATTAGTTTTCTTGGTTATGCGTTTGAATAATTTACTCTTACAACTTAGTTTTATAGAATGTCGTCTATATGCTTTCCAGCCTAAATATCTATGGTAAATTCTACGCCTCATCTCATTTTACTCGACTGCTATGGCTGCGGGACTGAAGTGCATTTGATTGGAACTCAAGACTAACTCTGAAATCCAGTTTTCTTCGCTGACCAGTATTTGCGTGGTTTAATTTGTTTCGGAGTTGTCTTGGACACATCATAATGAGTTATATATCTTTATTCTCTTTCCTACTGACATGATGTTGATTATCTTTTGATTAAACTTGGGTATCGCGTGCTTCATCCCATCGGGCAAATATGTTATGGCTGAGGAACAAGTAACATTAACTGAATTAAGGTCAACAATAGCCTTTTACTTGAAATGTAATTCATCGATAAATATCCATAACTTCTTGAACGGGTACGGAAGCAGACTTCGGCAAGGACATCCAAACCCAGCTAAACTCCCCAATCTCCGCCCCCCTTACCCGCCAGCCCGTTAATCTCCATCGATTCAGATGAATAAATCGATGGACGATAGACCGATTGAATCCTGTCTACCCGGAAACCAAACTTTTGCTGTGAAACATGAAACTTTGCACACTTTTGACACCTTCGCTTCTCTTCAAATGTCAAAATGAAATCTTGAAGTCTCATTGAGATTCTTCTTTTTTTCACGGAACGGAATATAAAATTCAGGCCAATGGCCAAGCGCCGGGACCTATAAGGTCATTCAGCGCTGAAAAGGAAACTGACAAGGAGTTTTTAGAGGAGTAATAGGAGGAAAACCTCGCAACTGCGCCATGAAACAATTGTTGGCAGAGGGTGGCAAGTAAGATGGAAGAAAGAGAATATGAAGAGAGGTATAGCAAAAGGAATGAAAGGGTTTGCAGCTAGGGGCCGAAGGGAAGCTGCAAGGACCCTTGCTTAGAGTACACTGCGTGAGGTACACTGACGGCAATACTCAACGCTATTATCCTGACTTTTTAAGGCTTTTATAAGCCTCAAAGGCTTTATTACATCACCTTCAGCAGTAAAGTCTAGATTTCTAGACCTAGTCGCACTGTTAGCATTCTCCTAAAATGAATGAATAAATAAGTAAATGTATCGGGCTAATAAACTTGGCTACGGATTCTTCATCTTCTTCTTCTTCTTCTAATAATAATAATAATAATATGCTTTATTTCAGCTCAGGGCCATATACATTGAATATACAAAATACAGACAGTAACATACACAATCTAGATACATGAGACAACATGATAAAAAAGAAAAAGAAAATGAATAATCGGCACTTATCCACAAAATAGCTGAGGTAGCATAAAAGCTAGTAATCATAATACTGGTAATAACAGTAATAATATTGGTGAGAAAAAAAATATGCTTTGAGAGTAATAACAGTTAGTGCACAAATTATATAACTTAAATTTCAACCAGAGACCTAAGGAAACCATTAATGGGGCAACAGAAGACAAAGGACAGCTCTCGTACGTAACATGGGCCATTATACAATATACCTCACCGAAAGCAACGCCGACCTCGAAATCATGGCTGCCCATAAAATCATTAGTACTAAAGAAAGGAATTGACTTTGGTCATTTGCACGCACATGCACGTGTGCGCGCGCGTGCGAAGGGTGATTCTCCCTCCCCGGCGCTCTTACTCCACTTCGCTGTTCAGGTGAGCCGGGAAAGGACAAATATCCCTTAAGTGTCGATCTTAATCGATACAGCGGCATGACTATTTCGGTCATGCGGAGTTAGTAGCCTGGCACTAGCGCTACTAATCCGGTTTTAGCGGGATCAAATCCGGTTTGAAGACTTCACTTCTGTGTTGATGACGGCCCGTCATACCGTCTACTCGGGTAGGGAGTCGGGTGCGACCAGGCATGCAAGTGACAAGTTCTCAACGAGAAAAAGTACATATTTCTCGACACAAAGAGAGCTATTTAAAACGAACGAAAAACTTAACTCCTTTATAAGGCGCATAAACGGCTTTTTTATTCGCCAAAATTGTCATAATACAAGATAAACGAATAAAAAAAGATACGAAATTGCTTTTCCAAGCAACATATCCTTAAACTCGGTTCTTGCATTCACTTTGACATCGATTCCCCGAATCGTCAGATTTACCGATTTACTGGAAAAGGTTGTCTGTATTCCTTGAAATGACCCCTCTTACCGTGTAAAGGGGTTGTATCTACAACAAGCCGGTTACAACACCAATATGTTTAACCTGAGTGGCCTCGTGTGATTAAATCACGAGACGATGAATCTTGCAGAGGTCATTGGAATTGAATAAGAGATGAATGTGTCGATCGTTTGTGTGTGTGTGTGTCTCTGTCTCACTCGCACTTGGATGGTGCATTGTATTGTGAACACTATTTAGGTAAAAGTTTTACTAACAAACATCTTTAAAAAATGTATAACTTATGAAAAACAAAACCTGTTTTATTGGTAACCACAACAACAGTTGCAGTATGAATGCCTCCTGGGAGAAAGCTGCCTTACTTTTGTTACACGTTTATAAGGTCCTGTTAAGAGAGCAAGGAAACAGTCTATCAGCTCAAGGCAAAAATAAACTGAACGATATTAGTAGAAGTTAATTATACACTCTGTGAATAAAAAGGCCGCTTGGAAAAGGTATGCGTAGGGTCGTTGGCCAAAACAAAAAATGTATCACTTTAGATTGACAGAACATGCAATTTCGGTGGAAGGCCAAGCGCTGGGACCTATGGGGTCATTCAGCGTTGAAAGGAAAACTGTCAGTAAGAGGTTTGAAAGGTGTAACAGGAGAAAAACGTGGCAATTGCACTATGAAACATTTTATCATTAGAGGGTGGAAAGTAAGATGGAAGAACGTCAATGGAGGTACATTAAAATGACTGAAAGGGGTTGCAGCTAGGGGCCGAAGACACGCTGCAAGGAACCTGAAGTAATGTCTACAGTGCACTGCGTGAGGTGCACTGACGGCAATAACCCCCTACGGTACGCATTAATTCAAGACCGTCACAAGGGACACAAATGGAGCACACGAAACGTTAAAACGTTAAACATTGAATTTCTAGTTTAAGCATGCAGCTTAGTAGTGGCAGCAGTTATAGTAGTAAGAGTAGTCTAGCATGAGAGGTTAAGCTCTGCGGGTAACAGTCAAAGTGAAACCGAATGGAGTGTGCTTTGGTCATCATACACTTGGACGATTCTGTGTTAGTGCCATCAAGGCTTAATAGGTGACGTCATACTGACCTCTGGTTGAATTCATGTCACTCATCTTCGGGTTTATTTTTCAATATTTTTTGATGAAATATGAGGTGCCATGGTCCCCACATTTGCTATCAAAACAATAAGGCCGATGAAGCTTTTTTTTAATTTTTATTTTATTTTTTTTCTTAGGGCCCCCAGTCGCACTATGGACACCAAATCAAATTATTGAATATATTCCTCTATCGACAACGGTAAGGTTTCGCCTAATTTAGTCCTAATGCAATAAAAAAAATAGTTCTAATGCATTCGAGTCGCAACACGAAAAAGGACTTGTGAAATGCTGCCACTCATGTCTTTCATGTTCTTATTATTCCTGAAGCTTAATTCTCAAATCACGCAAATCTTTCTACCGAGAGTAATATTCGCACAGCAATACAGGCCGTACTGGTCTAACATATATAATCTTAATATCGTATGCAATTTCAATCTGTTTGACAACCGAATCTCATTCAGCCAGTCCATTGCTTGATTTGGCTTTGTTGGACTTACACCAAATTCAAACTCAAGAG
>NC_087204.1:95480540-95493215 GCF_015104395.2 Macrobrachium nipponense
GAGAGAGAGAGAGAGAGAGAGAGAGAGAGAGAGAATCAAAGACAAGCTTGGAAATCTGAGTATTCTAACGTTAGGTTTTTAAAGACATACGAATCAAAACTTCGAACATGATAACTTCAATTTTATTTTTATTTTTATCGAGCACCGTCTAAAATGATCAAATATTTCATGTCCTTCGGAGAATCTAGGTGAGTGTGATGAGTGTGAGTGTGAATAATGGACATCACAGCGTTTCATGGAAGCGATGACCGAGGAGAAATTAATGTATTTCTATCTCGAGCACCAGTCGCTATAGTTAATAATAATAATAATAATAATAATAATAATAATATAATAATAATAATAATAATAATAAACCTGAGAGAAATTAATCGATTTTTTATGTCAAGTATGGTTATTATTATTATTGTTAATAATAATAATAATGATAAAATAATAATAATAATAATAAAATAATAATAATAATAATAATAATAATAATAATAATATAATATAACCGATGATAATTTAATCGATTTTTATCTCTAGTACCCGTCGCTATATAATTAATAATAATAATAATAATAATAATAATAATAATAATAATAATAATAATAATAATAATAATAATAATAATAATAATAATAATACTGTTAAAAAGAATAGCAGAATTAAGCGAGTTTATTTTATATATTGTTTTTTCTATTTTTCTTACAATTCGCTTCTCAGGCTCAGCGATGTTTCTGAGTAACTGGCTAATATTCATGGTGGGAATTTCTAAAAATTATAAAAATACTGAAGGTGATCTTTTATTTTATTAAAACAGGATCTCAGGTCCAGGTCAAAGGTTGATGTACTCGTCTCGCCCTTGTGGGAGGAGTATTTTACTTCCGATTAGGGCGACGAGTTTCTTGGTTATGGTGCAAAAAGATCACCTTCAGCATTTTTTTTTTAATTTTTAGAAATTCCCAATATGAAAACTGGCCAGTGACTCAGAAACATCGCTGAGCCTGAGAAGCAAATTGTAAGAAAAATACAAAGAACAATATATAAAATCAACTCGCTTAATTCTGCCATACTTTTTAACAGCATTTGCCTAAAAGAATGTCTTCTGCCAAATGATAATAATAATAATAATAATCTCATCGCTCCCTCTCTTACTAGCATTGCAGTTATTGATATTATTCTTACTCTTTACGTTCATCACAAAGTATTTCCAGCGAAACCTACTGACATTGCCCAATCAAAAATAGGAGCGAGTTTTGAGAAAAAAGCAGGAAGAATACAAAGTCAACGAAAAAGTTCAAGAGAAACGATGACAAAAGCTAATCGTAAAAACTGTCCAGAAGGAAGCAGCTGAAACATATTTTTCCAAAGACAAAGGGTTGGGTTGTTAAGTGATGGAAACGATTCACTCGCGTCATATTATGCGAGATGTTATTAAGCACTTCGTCACACGAATTGGAGAGTGGCAGAGTAGCTTTTTATTTAAAAATTAGGTCAAGCGATCCATTCAATCAAGAAAATCATTCGAATTAATATAATTGACATCATTGTCCTTCAGAATATGTAAAGGACTATAAACAATGCATTGGAAACTATAAATTCATTATTATTATTATTACTATTCGAAGGAAGTAGACCCTCTCAAACAAGTCCTGGGAAATAGGTTGGCTGCATCATTAATTTCATTTTATATTAAGTCTTCCCCGTCCCCTCATAATTCTTTTAACTTCAAAGTTAACACTGAAAAATTATTGGCCAATATTCATACTTTGTCAAGACGAAATACCTTAGCAGCGTATTAACAGCAGTATGAAGACTCGAGGCAAGAAAAGGTAGTGAAATATGGTGGGATAAACCCGTAGAGTGTATCGGCACTTTATCGGCAAATGGTTTTCTGGGTCGTACTTCACATATTAAGAGAGGATTATGAAATGTTTATATACAATTAATATAAATGTATACGCCTTCTTAAAGAATGATGAGATTATTTGAAAATAATTCGGGAAAGTAAGCGCTTAATAAACTCGATTCCAGCGCTTGGTCTACACGATCTAAGGCTACACGATAGCATCAGCTAACCCGATAGTAACGGTTTATAGCCCTTATAGTTCGATAGATATTCTATAACGGATAATCTCTCTAGAGGACAAAGGTCTAGTATGTTCCTTGCACGGGGCGCCACGCTAACGAATAATTGATAAGCAATGACTTCCGAACACGACGAAATAGGAACCGCGAAAATAAGTTCATATTTTTTGTTAGCCTTTGAGGAGTATTTATCTCACTGGAACAAATGACGCTTTAGTCATATTATCAACCGTTACAACAGTGCTAAAGGTAGAGGAGATTTTGAGGGCGTCATTATTGATAAAGGACTTCTATAATAAGAGCGAATGTGTCTCTCCTTGTCTGGATTATAGAATAGGAATATAGAATTTAGACCAAAGGCCTGGGACCTAGATTATAGAATAGGAATATAGAATTTAGGCCAAAGGTCAACCCCTGGGACCTAGATTATAGAATAGGAATATAGAATTTAGGCCAAAGGTCTGGGACCTAGATTATAGAATAGGAATGTAGAACTTAGGCCAAAGGTCAACCCCTGGGACCTAGATTATAGAATAGGAATATAGAATTTAGGCCAAAGGTCAAGCGCCCGGACCTATGAGGTCATTCAGCGCTGAAAGGAAAGTGGAGAGTAGGAAGGTTTGAAAGGTGTAACAGGAGGAAAAGCTCGCAGTTGTACTACGAAACAATTATTAGGAGAGGATGGATAGTAAGTTGGAAGAAAAAAAAATGACTGAAGATACAGTAAACTGTCTGTCTTATACAGGGACAGTAGATTAATTCATCATCTTCACTTCCTTCCATCAGAAATTTCATCTATAATTACAGTGACTGCATCAGCTTCTAGAAAATACATTTTCTCTAGACCTTGGGCTGGATGGTTGGAATGATTTCTCGTTCTTAGGAATAAGCAAAGGCAAAAATGATGTTCAGTTCGAAGCGTCTCTTTGACCTCAAAAGAAGTAAACGCGACCTAAACAGCGTCTTCAGTGATGCTACAAATATTTGATGTTTCCGAGAGTTATTCCACACGATTGATCCTGATATTGACGTAGGTATACAGGCTTTAACATAATCTTTAGGTTGATCTACGTAGCAAGTTACCAATTTCAATTTTTATGCCTTCTCTGTCTAACGGGGCATAAAATTCTCAATTCTTGAAGTGGCCCATCAAAGCTCTCCTGGATTTTATCGACATGACATGCTTTACAGACTCAAATACGTTTTCATAGTTCCGTATAATACGCCTTTTGTATTCGTATGTTTTGCTGTTGATGTTAAAAGTTATTTTTTGACAAACGAAACTCAAACTTGATGTCTTGTCTAGGAAGTTTGGTCCGCATCGAAGTTATCCACAAATGAACGCTTTAGTAGTACGACTACATAGCAACCGAGTCGATGTCAGACTCAACAAATGGGTTAACAAACACACAAAACACACACACAGAGCAAGCACAAACAGGCCACATCTATCTTCTACTCACGCTCTCCGTCAGGCATTTGATATGCATCCCAGTAAGATCAGTTCTCCTAGAGGCAAAATTAGCATCAGGGAACGAATACCACCCTCGTTTGGGGTATAATTTTTCAGCGTCATTCGTCCCGGCAGCAGCAGACTCTTCTTCTTTTGGGCCCGACGAAGAATCCTGCCAAAACCCACTGACGGAATTCCGCTGGGGAAAATTTGGTCCGGGTTGGTACGTTTCCCAAAGGTCGATATTTACCGGCTTCCCGTCTTCTGGTCGCGTCCAGCTCGCCACAGTGAGCTGAAAGTTGAAAGTAAGCGACGGATATAACATTCTAATATTATCCACTAGCTGGCCCCCTTCCCAGTAACTGAAATTAAATACCAAACAAAAATAGTCACCCCCCACCCCGACTGTTACTTTACTTTTTACTAATGCCTACCATATTCTTTGGAAGCTTGAATTTCACGATTTGAGTGTATTTTGTATTTTAGGGATTAAACATTTTTCTGAAAAAGTCTAAATTTCTCGACCAAAGAACAAAGTTTTCAGTTAAAAAACTTTAATAAAGACTGGAGATTCCATTATTGAAATTGAATGATCTCCAAATTAATTACTTACAACAAAGTAATTATGCAAAAATAAATAAGTAAAACCAAAGTCTTACAAGATTATCCAAAGGGAAGTAATAACTGGCCGAAAATATAGGTATCTCATCTCCACATAGTATGAGCCAAGGGTTCAGTCTGGAAGATTCCCCAATGGACCACTGTAACAAATGAAAAGGAAAGGTTTTATGGTCAGCTTTGTTGCATTATGAATTCAGTCTAGCAACTTCGACAATTTGTTAACTAACCAACAACTCATTTCATTATACAATGATCATGTTTTCATTACAAATAAATGACCATTGTATTCGCAGTCTTCTAAATCGCTCGAAAAAAAACTGCTATTCAAATAGGATAATTTCTAATAATGATAACGACCAAGATCAAACGTATGCTCATGAAAATAAGAACCACAACTGTGAGAACACAAGTTATATTTTCTTCATCTAACTTTTCAAGGTAGATTCTCCTTGGTCACTGCTAATACAGATGCATGGAGGTCTACTTCCTTCCATTTTTAAAGGGTTCCGGATTTTCTTGGGAAGAAAATAAAACTACACAAGATCTCAAAGTTACCAATTTCAATTTTTATACCTTCTCTGTCTAACGGGGCATAAAATTCTCAATTTTTGAAGTGACACATCAAAGCCGTCCTGGATTTCATCGACATGATATGCTTTACAGACTCAAATATGTTTTCAAAGTGTCGTACAATACACGTTTTGTATTCGCATGTTTTGCTATTGATGTCAAAGTTATTTTTTTTATTGGTTATTATTGGCACCAGGGAGCGAGCATGCACAACGAAAGGGCACCCTTATTGAACTCACCCCGAACTCGCCTTCCATGTCTAGGATATTCGCCATCGACGTGATGAAGAGAGGCCTCTTGGTGACGGACACGGGAGGGAAGTCGGGCCTCAGGAACGAGTACTTCGTGAAATCTCTGGCGAAGAAAGTTTGAAGGGGCAGCGACTTGGCATTGGGGTACTTTTTCTGGTACGACCTGACGACGAGGGTCGTGGCCTCCACTTCTCCCTGAAGTAAGCTGCGAGCCACCTCCTGGAGCAACTTTTGATCTTTGAGGAAGAAAGTTGATTTAAAATAAAAAGTTTTAGATTAATTCTTATGTTAAAATGACGTTAGTTCTAGGTTCTGTTCTCGGTTATCTGGGCTGAGTCTGGCATTATATATAATTACATTAGTAGTAGACTCCGTTCTGGGACGAGCCAGAGGCTCATACCAGCCATTAAAATAGCATTAGTAGTAGGTTCTATTCTGGGCTGGGTTTAGAGGTTCATACCAGGCCTCTTATTCCATCTAGCACCTTACCACATTTACCAACTACCTGTGTGTAAGGGTCCGTGCTAGCATAAGGGCGAGTTCCACACAATAGTAAAACATATCATAACCACATCGACAATTTATCGGGCACACATCAACAACAGATTAAATACAAATCACCGACTTATTGGTAGTCCTACGATCGTCCAGCATTTCTTAGATTCATTCTCCATTTGTTGTCAACCTGTTTCCGACGTTTGTTTAAGACATTTCTTTTTCTGTAGAATGGACGTACTCTAAGACTCTTGTAATCTAAACCAACTCCTTAAGAATGATCAGGTTCTAAGTTACTGAATGTGTTACAAGGGTCTAATTGACCCTATCTAATAAAAGGAGAGAAATCACAACCTGGTAACATAACCTCCCTGGATCGTCCATCGCGAACTGGCAACTTTGTAGCTAAATCAAGTTACTAGATCTAGGCTACTCTGAGATACAAAAATTGAGTCGTTATTTCCCCAAAAAGAACTAACATGGAAAACAAGATAAGAACTAATGGTAGATACGAAATTGAGATACCAAATTCCAAACGCCTTTGAACTTTTCGAAAACGAAAAGCTAAAATGTATATTGTAAATGTGTGTATTAGCTAAAAACAGAACCATCATGTTTGAAAGTAGGTCAGGGGTAAAGATACTCGTAGACATTAAGTGTAGATGTAACATGTCCAGTCTCTGACATTTTCAGAAACGAAAGGTTAAACCTACAGTGGGTGTGTTGATCATGAAGAAAGATGGGTTCTAGATAATAGATTCTATGTGTGGATACGAGCAAATAATCGATGTTAAGTATAGGTAAGGTAAAGTTATATAGATTTAAAATACGAAATTCTCAAAATGAAACTTTTACCAAGATACACGAACTATAAGGGTTATTTTTGTGCAAGACTGGAGTTGGATGTGAATTCTGAAGGCATGTAATGGCTACAACATATGAAATATACTACTTATCAATCTAAAATAAGCTTCTACACGAAAAACTTATTAATTCGTTTTGAGAATGGTTATATAACTTGAAAAGAATGCCAAATAGAATTCCAAAAATGATAAAAACCTTCAACTATATAACTATATACAAAAATAATATCTCATATGAATAAATTATAATATGAATGTACTGTTGCAAGTTAAATTGACATCTAAGCAGAGGCCATGAAAAAAATTCTCACAACAGACATTTTCCGCAAACATGGAAAAAAATTGATTAAACCAATTCAATCCAAAATGTCACTACATGACTACTGAATTTCTAAAATGTACATGCTTTACCGCTCTGAAAAAACAGAGAGAGAGAGAGAGAGAGAGAGAGAGAGAGAGAGAGAGAGAGAGAGAGAGAGAGAGAGAGAACTTCACTGTAGTAGCGTAGTACTATTGCTACTACTACTGCTACTATACTATATATATATATATATATATATATATATATATATATATATATATATATATATATATATATGTGTGTGTGTGTGTGTGTGTGAGTGTGAGTGTGTGTGTGTGTGTGTGTGTGTGTGTGTGAGAGAGAGAGAGAGAGAGAGAGAGAGAGAGAGAGAGAACTTCAGTGTAGTAGCGTACTACTATTATTCTAATAATATATATAAGTGAGAGAGAGAGAGAGAGAGAGAGAGAGAGAGAGAAACAACTTCCTCCACTTCGTACCTTTCTGGTGGATGACGACGAAGAGTTCGTTGTACTGGTAGAAATGCGCGAAATCCACCAGAAAGTCCACCACTCGCGGGTACTGGCTCTCGGAGGAGACCCCGACACAGAGGCATTGTCCCGCGACGGTCACAATCAAGACGACCGTCGCTACCAGTTTGTGCATCCAGTCTACCATCGGAGGTGCCCTGTCGATCAGAGAGGGTGTAGAAAGCATCTCCTGAATGGAGGATAACGAAGCCTGTGGAAGGGTTTAAAAGAAAGCTAGACCAAATCTATTAGAACACTGTGAATGAACAGTGGAACCTGCTCCTAGAGATAAGTGAGCACACGATGTCTCTCCTCTTAGGATGGACTAACAAGACTTTGAGACATCCTAATCCTCGTAACTCCTTGTAACAGAATAGAGCATAATATAGGGTTTAGGCCAAAGGCCAAGCGCTGGGACCTGTGGGGGTCATTCAGGGGCGAGATGGAAATTGACAGTTAAAAGGTTTGAAAGGTGTGATAGGAGGAAACCTACGTAGCTGCACTTGTTAGGTGAGGTTGGAAAGAGAATATGAACGGAGGTACATTAAAAGGAATTAGGACTAATATAGTGTTGCCTCCGGAGTTTCACATTCTTATCTTAATCTCTCTACTTATTACTTACTAGTTCTCATATTTATTTACTTTTTAATCTTTTAAAATTTAATCTCATTATTTATTTACTTTTTAATCTTTTAAAATTTAATCTCATTAGACTTTCATACCAAGAAATGGGGCACTTCGGACATTCAGCACTTGAGACAGTGAAAACAGAGAGTTGGGGTGGTTGGACAGCAAAATAAAACGATTCATAAAGTAAAGGATATGAAGTAAAAGGATCTGAATATGGACAGCAAGACTGAAGAAAGGCAAAGAGAAAGGGGATAAAGTAAAAGGCTAAAAAGGGTAAAGTAAAAGTTTTAAAAATTAGTTACAGCTAGGGACTAAAAAAGGGATTATTTGATTTAATTTTAGCTGGAGATAAAAATACACACAAGTACTGCATTACCTGCAACACCCACAATGGGCGTCTCTCATCTTAGATAATGATTATTAGCTCAGCCTCATCTTGGAGTGTTGCTTTGCAGGAGGAAGAGGAGCAACCTGTGGCCAACTGACATTTCGAACTTGTGTGTCTATTGCGAGTGGCAGTGAGTCACAATGATGCACGAAAAAGCAGCCGACAACGAGTGATGTAGTAATTCACAGCCAAGGTCTATAGTAGACCTTGTTCGCGGCAATAGTTCCCTTGTGAGTGATTATTCGACCTGAGTTGCGTCACTAGGATGGAATAAATTTTCGAGTGATAAGGCAATCCACGTCTCTGTTGGTATGGCAGATTCTAGAGGTTCACACCAGTCATTCATTCCTTTGAATAACTTAACACTCTTGCCATCTGTTTTTGGCAGGTACCTGTGCTGTCATTAAGCTGGCTTAATTAAACTAAACCAGCCACCGGCCGATGATTCGACTGAATTTCCTGGAGAGAAATAAATAAATAAATGAATAAGTAAATAAATAAATATGCAAAGTAACTGACCTAGGGTCACTGAAATTCTAAATCACATAAAGCAAGTGTCATTCCTCAAACTAGTAACATGACCACTGTGATATCGTGAGCCTGTAACGTTAAAACTGTAAATCAAAGGGTCCGCGGAGTCGTAAGACTGGCTCCTAATTTATAAGGAGGAAATTACGATAGAAAGTGAAGTCACAATTGATTGGTGAAAAACGCTGGTCCTTAAAATAAGACTGATAAAAAGGTTTAGGGGTCATAGATTCATAAACGTGAGTCAGTGTAGGTCCTAAGTCTTATAACAAGAAGGATTTTGTGGGTTAAAATTTTGACAACAAAAAGATTAGTAAAGGATATAATTTTTGTAAGAAGAGGGTCAGCGGAGGTCAAGTTTAATAAGAGGATCTGTGTCGGCCACAAGTCTTATAAATAATAGGGCCTTGTAGATAAAACTTTTGGTAACAAAAGACCAGTGTCGGACATAATTTTGATAACAGGAGGGTCCGCGTAGGATATGTGCAGCTCACAAGACTTTTAACAAGATGGCCTGTGTAGGTCATAATTTTGATAAAAATAAATTAGTATTGAAAACAGAGTTAAGAAGATGGTCAGCTCTGGTCATAAGTTTATTAATGATAAGTGGATCTGTGTGGGTCATAAGTCTTATAACAAGATGGTCTCTGGAGGTCATAATTTTAATACAAAAAATAAGTATAGAAAACAGAGTTAAGAAGAGGGTCAGTTCAGGTCATAAGTTTAATGATAAGTGGATCTGTGTGGGTCATAAGTCTTATAGCAAGATGGTTTCTGGAGGTCATAATTTTGATAAAAAGAAGATCAATGTAAGGAATAATGTTGATATCAAGTTGGACCACTGTAGGTCCGAAGTTCAATAACAAGAGGCTCTTCAAGGTCTAATGACAAGAGGATCTCTGTGGGTCATAATTTCGATAATAAAGAGATCAGTGCAGAGCATAATTTTGACTAGAGGTGGCTCGGTGCTGGTCATAATTTTGATAATGAGGGGATCGTTAATAAGTCTGATAATACGAAGTTCCCTGTAATTCAGAATTTTGACGAACAAAATATTAATGTAGGTCATAATTTTGACAACAAAAGAGTCAATGGAGGTCATAATTTTGACAGGTTACTGAAGTCATAACAACAGAGCCAATTATGACATTAAAGTTTGAGAAGCTTTTCTGTTGGGTCATAATTCTGAAATTAAATGGTCAGCTCTTTCGTAAGTTTAATAACACGACAGATAATTAAAATAAATAAAGACAGATAATTCCCTCATAAAATGAACAGCAAAAGCTTACTGAGGTGTCTAGAGTCATTTCAAATTTTCCCTTCACGAATTTCTATTTCGTCAACTATGTACACATACTCAGACTTCTTGCAAATATTAATTCATCTTAATTTCAGTTGAAATGAATCGACAAAAGTATCGGATTTAGGAGACTGATTATAAGAAAATGAATCGATTCACAAGATCAATACAGCGTCTGTGAGACGGTAAGACATCCCCAATTTTAGTAGTAATATGGCGACAGAGGTATTGCTTATATAGGGCTGACTAAAAGAGAATAAATCGATTTATATGATCAATACAGTGTCAACGAGATTACAAGATTCGCCAAAAGGGATCCTCGAGGTCGTCAGATCGATTATAGCCTCATAACATATCTATACTAACGGCGAAACGCTTCAAATTGCATGCTTTCATGCCATCAGCCATCAAACAGAGAGAGAGCAGCAGAGAAGAGAGATGGAGAGAGACGAGAGAGAGAGAGAGAGAGAGAGAGGAGAGAGAGAGAGAGAGAGAGAGAGAGAGGTACTTGATTAAGCAATTACGGTGGTAACTCTTTCATTAAACGAAAATTTGTATCAGATTGTATTATATTACTTTTTGCACTTTATTCCCCACTCACACACGATTATTTAAAGATGGTTGGAAAACAATATATATATATATATATATATATATATATATATATATATATATATATATATATATATATTATATATATATATATATATTACATCCAATTTTTTCATTCAGTAATGTATTTCATACAGGCCTACAATTATGTAATTAAAGTTGTCAAGTGTAAATGTGTGGAGATTTGTGGAACTGACAGCGTGGTAGAACTTGACAAAGGACCTTGAATCTCAATAATGATGATGCCGATGGTGAATTCTGTTTGGCTTGAATTCAATTCTAAAAAACAGATAAGTATAGGGGTCTAGGGACCACTTGCAAAGAGAAACGGCTGCGTGACACGCACGCTGACTTGAAGAATGTGTACTCGTATAGCAATGGAAGCAGAAGTTGGGTTGTATGACAGATCGTTGTGTCAACTCTCCTTTATGGGAGAGAGGTGTTGATGTTGTACATGTAGGGTGTCCATAAAGTCTCAGTACCATTACAAGTATTTATTGATTGTAATGGTACTGGGACGTTATGGACACCCTGTATAATAATGGACAAAAGGGTCGAAATTGATGAAAGTAGATTTTTTAGAGAAAACATGCGGGGTATGAAGGGCTGAAAGGGCAACCAACGTTACGAAACGACGTAGGCGTGGTTAATGAAAATGTCAGCATAAAAAAAAAAAGAAGGATAAAAGCTCTGGGGTGGTCTGGCCCCATGTGGGAAATGGAAAACGTCAAGTTGATGCGCAGGATTCATCATTTCCAGACTCGTATGATTTTCAAGCGTTGCTGGAAGGTAAAGTTTAAACGTACAGGAAACGCGAGAAATCTTGCGCAATGTGACGTCCACAATCGCGCACTATGCAGATATTGGTGGGGGTTGGGGTTGACTTGGGGGAGGGGGGGGGTGTGTGTGTGACGGCGGATGTGTTTATAAGAGGTCGATAAACTTCAGATGAGTCTTCTACATAGACGAACGAAGATGCTGACGCTTATAAGAAGTTTTCTGCATCAGTTAATGGATGCTGCATTAAGTTGTTCTCTCTTTTCTTTGGAGCCAATAATTATTAGGTAATACACACAAATGCGCGCGCACACATACACACACAAACATTATTATTCATGTAACCTTATCAAAGAAAAAATGAAAAACTGCATGTCAATCCTGGCCAGTGTGAATATTTGGTTTCGTTTTGCATTGTCGCTGTTCCGTATATGCTGAAAATTTCAACCACTCTGCATCACTCCCCCCGACAGCGCCTAACATATGAAGACGAAACTGATCCAAATATACACATAGTATTTAACTTTTTATGTGGTAAAGTTTGCATATGAAAATCACGTGTCAATGTGCTTATAATTACACGCACGTATATCTAAATAGATATTATGTATATGGATTGAAATGCCTTTCCTTTGTTATGACATTTCTAAGAATCCTCTCTGGCACCACATTATGGAAGAAAATAATTTGTCCTAAATATATGATTCATAGAGCTCATCAGCAACATTTATGACGTCACTCAAAAACGTTACATCGAGGATTCGATGTCAGTTCAGCGACAGAAAAATAGGACATCATGTAGAATACTTTGGCGTTGGATGGCGTAATTTCAGCCAGAAATCTACAAAGGAATTGAACACCGTCCATACATAATTCATCGTGCTTTGGATTAAGACACATGACAAGGGTGAGTCAGTCAACTTTCCGTCCATGAATTGAACAATACTCCTCCTTTCACTCAATTTAAACGAACAAACATTGTTTTCATTGTCATTTCCATCAAATTGCTAACACTGTTTCAAATCAACACTGAGGGTAACGAAGTCCTTGTTAAAAACAAGCTGTCAAAACTAGCACTCGTTAACAGCAAACTTACATCCAATTCTTCAAGACTTTTCTACAGACACAACGCACAACACTTTCACGTCAAGCACCCACGAGGCGAAGCAAGCAACTGGCTCTTGCTCATACTCTCGGACTTACTCGATGATCTATACCGACGGAAGGAGAGACATTTCACTGCACATGTGCGCGCCTCGAATACGAGAATAATTCAGCGTGATTGA
>NC_087204.1:95493715-95523715 GCF_015104395.2 Macrobrachium nipponense
AGCGTGATTGATTCGGACTCCACAATAGGGCCAGAAAGAATAAAGACAATGGGGCATAATGAGGTAATTGGTAATAATGGTGGCCATGTAGGCAACATTAATTGAATACACCCGTTCATGTAGGTGACACTAAGCGAATAATTGTAGCCATGTTTGCAATTACATGAAAAACGCCGGTCATGTAGACAACATTAAATAAATAATGACAGTCATGTAGGCAACATTGAACGATGCTGGTCATGTAGGGTACATTGAATAATGTCGATCATGTGGGGAACATTAAATGAATGAACACGGTCATGCAGGCAACACCAAATGAATAACGCCAGTCATGTAGACAGTAAATGAATAACGCCAGTGATAGACATGAAATGAATACATGCAGTCGATCATGTAGACAGTAGTAAATGAATAACACCAGTCATAAGAATAGAATAAATGTAAAATAACGCCAGTCATGAGACAAAGTAAAATGATAACGCCAGTGATGACATTAAAGGAATAATGCCGGTCATTGCGGGGCAACCGCAAATGAAATAACATGTCATTTAGACATTAAATTGAATAACGCCCGCATGTAGGAACAGAAATTGAATAACCAGGTCCTGTCGAAATTGTAAATAACGCCGTTCATGGTAGACATTAAAGGAATTAATGCCGGTCATGCAGGCAAGCAAACAGGCAAATGATTAATAATAAAGCCTGGTCCAGTAGGAACATTAAATGAATACACGCCCGTCATGCAGGCAAATCAAATGACATACATGCGTCATGTAGACATTAAATAAATAACGCCGTTTATGATAGACATTCAAATGATAACCCCTGTATGCAGGCAACATCAGAATAATACACTGGCATGTAGACATAAATGAATAACGCTGTCATGCAGGTCACATCAATATGAATAAACGCCGGTCATGTAGACATCAAGTGAACGCCAGGTCATTAGACATCAAAGAATAACGGTCATGCAGACAACATCAAATGAATAACGCCGGTCATGTAGACATCACAAATAACGCCGGTCATGCAGGCCAACATCAAGAATAACACGGTCATGTAGACATTAAAATAAAATAAACCGGTCATGCAGAATCAAATGAATAACGCCGGTCAGTAGACAACAAATTAATAACAACCGGTCAGCAGACAAACATCAAATGAATAACGCTGGTCACAGACATCAAACGAATAACACCGTCATGCAGAACATCAAAATGAATAACGCCGGTCATGTAGACAATCAATGAAAACACCGTTCATGCAGACAACATCAAATGAATAACGCCGGTCATGTAGTCATTAAATGAGTAATGCCGGTCATGTAGACATCAAACGAATAACACCGGTCATGCAGACAACATCAAATGAATAACGCCGGTCATGTAGACATCAAATGAATAACACTGGTCATGCAGACAACATCAAATGAATAATGCCGGTCATGTAGACATCAAATGAATAACACTGGTCATGCAGACAACATCAAATGAATAACGCCGGTCATGTAGACATCAAACAAATAACACCGGTCATGCAGACAACATCAAATGAATAATGCCGGTCATGTAGACATCAAATGAATAACACCGGTCATGCAGACAACATTAAATGAATAACGCCGGTCATTTAGACATCAAACGAATAACACCGGTCATGCAGACAACATCAAATGAATAACGCCGGTCATGTAGGCATCAAATGAATAACACCGGTGGTCATGCAGGCAACATCAAATGAATAACACTGGTCATGTAGACATTAAATGAATAACACCGGTCATGTAGACATCAAATGAATAACGCTGGTCATGTAGACATCAAACGAATAATGCGTCTTAGACATCAAATGAATAACCCCGGTCGTAGACATCAAATGAATAACACCGTCAGCAGGCAACAGCAATGAATAACGGTCATGTAAAAAAAACATCCCAAAATTGATACGACAGTCATGGTAACCATTAAAGGAAAATGCCTGTCATGCAGGCAACATCAAAATAATGACTAATGCCGGTCAGTAGACATCAATGACTAACACCTGTTCATGTAGACATTAAATGAATAACACCGGTCATGTAGACATCAAATGAATAACGCTGGTCATGTAGACATCAAACGAATAATGCCGATCATGTAGACATCAAATGAATAACACCGGTCATGTAGACATCAAATGAATAACACCGGTCAAGCAGGCAACAGCAAATGAATAACGCCGGTCATGTAGACATCAAATGAATAACGGCAGTCATGTAGACATTAAAGGAATAATGCCTGTCATGCAGGCAACATCAAATGAATAATGCCGGTCATGTAGACATCAAATGAATAACACCGGTCATGTAGACATCAAATGAATAACACCGGTCAAGCAGGCAACAGCAAATGAATAACGCCGGTCATGTAGACATCAAATGAATAACGGCAGTCATGTAGACATTAAAAGAATAACACCGGTCATGCAGGCAACAGCAAATGAATAATGCCGGTCATGTAGACATTAAATGAATAACGCCGGTCAAGTAGACATCAAATGAATAACACCGGTCATGTAGACATCAAATGAATAACACCGGTCAAGCAGGCAACAGCAAATGAATAACGCCGGTCATGTAGACATCAAATGAATAACGCCAGTCATGTAGACATCAAATGAATAACGGCAGTCATGTAGACATTAAAGGAATAATGCCGGTCATGCAGGCAACATTAAATGAATAACGCCGGTCATGTAGACATCAAATGAATAACACCGGTCAAGCAGGCAACATCAAATGAATAATGCCGGTCATGTAGACATCAATTGAATAACGGCAGTCATGTAGACATTTAATAACACCGGTCATGCAGGCAACAGCAATTGAATAATGCCGGTCATGTAGACATTAAATGAATAACGCTGGTCAAGTAGACATCAAATGAATAACAGTGGTTATGTAGACATTAAATTAATAACGCCGGTCATGTAGACATTAAATGAATAACACAGGTCATGCAGGCAACAACAAATGAATAACGGCAGTCATGTAGACATTAAATGAATAACGCAGGTCATGCAGGCAACATTGAATAAATAACCACAGTCATATAGGCAGAATTCAATGAATAACACCAGTCATGTAGGCAACATTGAATTAATAACGCCGGTCATGTAGGCAACATTAAATAAATAACGCTGGTCATGTAGGCAACATTACATAAATAACACGTTATGTAAGCAACATTAAAAAAATAACGCCGGTTATGTAGGCAACAATAAATAAATAATGCTGGTATGGAAGCAACATTAAATTAATAATGCTGGTCATGTAAGCAACATTAAAAAAATTATGTTAAATTAATAACGTTGGTCATATAGGGATCATTAAATGAATAACGCTGGTCATGCAAGCAACATTCAATGGAGTACTTGGATGTTGAATGTTAACAGTTTTACTAAACCATAAATTTATTGTTAATTCATTCTACAATCGACATTAAGTTTAATATTGAATCAGTCTACGCGTGGGAGATACTGCGTGTTTGTTTTCACTGTTGCTGTAGGGACACGCTTTACCGATTGTTGACAGACAGGTGTAAATACCCGAACAGGAATGCAGCTTGATATATCGGCGAAATGTCGCTCTGATCTATAAAAGGAAGAGTCCTTACCTCACCAGACTACTATCTTGGTTCATTGCTGCCATCAATACCAAGCGCTGATTTGGATAGTTTACTGCAAAAAGTATCTTTAATCATATCGTTATTTGATTAATTATGAGCAATGCTGCATTCTGTTCCGTAGAAGGATTATTTGCAAATTTAAGTCCTTGTAGGATGGTTCTTATGATTTTCTGCCAATTTTGAATAAATTTGCTAACCTATAAGTTCATAAAGCTATGCGTAACTTAAAGAACTATGTAACATTGATAGCGTCCAAGGATCCGATACAAGTATACAGAATAAGGCCTCGATCGAAGCTTTGGTGCGGTACATAACGTCCCAAGGGTTGGGACTTACCTGGAGGCAGCAGAGTGAATGTATGTATACCGTGGATCGAGCTCCGGAACGATACTTAATATTCCTAGGATAAATGAGGACGTATTCTTGGTGATATCATCAGCGATTCCTGTGTTTTTATGGATGCTGTATAGTGGCTGTTCCTCGTCCTTGTCAACATAATTTCCCTTCACCATTCCGTTGTCTTCTATTCTATAAATCTGATTCCTACTGTATATCACTCAATGTCTATATCAGTTGTTCTCAACTTTTTTTTTTTTTGGCCATGGCCCAAGTAATCTCCTCTAAAATCCTTATGCCCTCTTTGGTGGTATTCTATAATTCTTGTATATTCACGTGGAGGAAGCCTAAAAGACCATTAACTATATTTAAACATTCTCAAATTGGCCCCCTTAAAAATCAAATTAGCCTCTGCTACTCCACGTTGGGAACCACTGGTCTATATCATAGGTTTTCCGCTGTACCTGTTGGCCCTTACTTCAAGTGGCTGGCTGTGTTAGATCAAACTGGCTTAGGCCAACACGAACCCTTGCCCTCAAGTTGGTAGTAATTGTGGCAAGGTACGGAAGAGAGTAGTCATCCTAGGGTAGCCCTGCGTACCAGTATGGCATACTGGGTTGGGGGTTGGGGGGAGGGGGCAACATTTGATCAGCTTTCCCCCCACTGACGATGGGCTTTAGGATTAAAGTGCACACGATCAAATTTTGGTTTATTATGACTAATTCTGACCCCAAGCAACCGGTAAAATCTCATCCCAGGCTGCATTTTGGAACTGGTCAACTTGATCTTTACGAGCACTTTAAGAAGAGACGTTATACTTCAAGACACTTTGTCATTTTTTTTGTACAGCACTATTTTCCTATTCCCACGTTCATGTTATAAGGAATAATATGAATATTCAATATGGCATTTCGAAGGTTCTTAATTTCACGAATGATGATATACATGTCATACATGAACTGTGCAAAAATGAAAAGTATATGCATAACGGCGGTAATCAAGCCAGCATTACACCAATATAGTCTACAACAATGAATTTACTCAAACCTGAGTGGACGATGTTAAATTGAATTGAATATTGAATATAGGCCAAAGACCAAGCACTGGGACCCATGAGGTCATTCAGCACTGAAACGGATATTGACCGTAAAAGGTTCGAAAGGTGAAACAGGTGGAAAACCTCAAAGCAGTTGCCTATGAATCGATTGTCAGGAGAGTTTGGAAAATGAGAGAGGGAAGAAAGAAAGAAAGGAAAGGGGTTGCAACTAGAGGGGCCGAAGGGACGCTGCAAAGAACTTTGGGTAATGCCTACAGTACCGCATGAGGTACATTGACGAAGAAACTGTTGTCACATTGATTTACAACCCTGTTATGTCTTATCTTTGTCACCGAGTGTTGCACGTGAGCTTACAAATTATTTACGATTACGAGTACGTGCGTGAGTCTGACTGCACTAATTGCCTGTCATTCACTCTTATGTTCTGTTTTTCTGACGTTGGCATCCATAGCTGAGTTAGGGTGTAACTGGACAAATCTTGTAAGAGAACGAACACTGTATAGCTGTTGACAATACGGCACAATTTCTTTTCATCACAGACGACCTTCAATTTCAATTTTTCGTTACTATTTTCACTATTGATTTTGCACTGTGACCTCCCAGAAAATTAGTAATAATCAGAATTAATAAGTGATTTTTGGAACAAAAGGAAATAAAAGTTAATCATAGTTACTATCATTTTAGGGATAACATCTAGCTTTGTACTATTAATTTCTTCCCCTGCTAATCTCAGTTCATTTTACACTCATTGCGGGTGATTTCTCTTCAGATGGTTTAAAACGTCACTTAATATGTTGATTGGCAACATTCTCCCGCTATAGTCCATCTCAGATTTTCACGTTCATGCTTCAAGCCAGTGGTTCTCAAACTATGGGTCACGAGATCAATTTTGTTGGGTCGCAGAGACAAGAATATTATCACGCTTTCATTGTATTTCAGTTAGATAATTGAATTATTTTTTTAACCACAAATTACTTAAGTAATGTATGTTCATTCACCCTCCTCTTGGTACCCGCCTAATAGTGCCACTAGCTTTGTGAATGAAAGCTACATATTTTTTTTTCAAAATAAAGTTATATATCACTGTACATATTATTTCTCGTTACTCTGGGTCGCGAAGGATCGAAATGTCCCAAATAGGGTCGTTCACGAAGAAGTGTAAGAACCACTGCAGTTTAAACTATTGACAGCATATCATACAATATTTTCCATAAATGTTAACCTGTCAGGTACGTCATCATGTTCACTGCATTTATCTCCCTACGGCCATCAAAAATTTAAAGAGTATCACCAACCACTTCTTTAAGATCCAAAAAGCTCTCTGAATTAACAGTCCAACTACTAATTGCGCCTACAACTTCCCTTCTGCTCCAGCCATTTATGAATTCACTGACGCCTGCCTTTTCTTCATTATCTAATGGTTCTAACGCTGCCGATATTATTTAGGACGACTTACTTGTAAGACAGATTGGCAATTCAAACCTTATTCTGCTTATGGAGCCAAAGTCTGGTCTGAGTTGAAGTTACTTCCACGATCATTTTTACCCTGATACCGAATGCTTCATTTAAAGGTCGGAGAAAACACAATCCAGCCACTGTTTACACCTTCAGTTAAAAGAAACATTCCGTCTAGAGTAGGAATGATGGAGAACACGAATAGATCTGCTACTAAATGCTGCACTCTTAGGTAGGAGAGAACACAAACCAGCGGCTGTTAACACCTTTAGTGAAAAGAAACAATGAGCCTAGTGTGGGAATGGAAAATACAAATGTATGTTTAAATGGGGATTGGAAGTTTGAAGGGTAGATCTAGGTAATAACTCCGCGTCAGGTATCTCTTTGGAAATTGCAGTTTTCTATGGTATTTGGGTTGTTTATTAAGAATTTACGGTTATTTTTGGGGGGTTCGACTGAAATTAACCCCCAGGGGCTAGTGCTAAATACGGCTAAATACATTTGACGATCCAATCCATTGTGGGTGTCGTATTCGCGGGAACGCTCCTTGCAGTAAGTGCGGAGTTATTGCTTAGAATTACCGTTTGAAATTTGACTTCCTGTGCACCTCAGACATATGAAGGATAAGGGATAAGTTTAACGTATGTTTGGTTTGATACCACTTTTAGAATCATATCCTCCAGTGATTTCCGCCCTCTTGCCCAGCTTGGCGTATTAGACCAAGTGGGTACATTTTTAGAGCGCTCTTCTGTGTTGCAAATATAATATATTCTCTGTAATATAGCTCTTCCCAAGTCAAGAAACGGCCAGCATATTAGTATTTTCTTAACGATTCAATTTCCAAACTTTCGAATGGAGCTTTTGATCCTAATTTCTGTGGACGTATCCAAAAGATTTTAGCCGTGATTATAATGTTCTAGTCGTAATAACACTTCTCCGACTCACATTTCTTAAGTGTTCGTTTCTGTTGAGAGAGAGAGAGAGAGAGAGAGAGAGAGAGAGAGAGAGAGATTTTACTGCAATATACCTATAGTCAAATCACAACACAATACTCCAACTACACAACTAAGCACACTGTAGTTCGATATTACCGGTACCATAAGTGATTCACTCGTAATATCCTAAGCTGAATCCTCGCCAGATGTCACGGGCTGACTCTTTGACATTCTGAAAGGTCAAGTTTTACTAAGTGTTGGACAAAGGACGACGAAAATGAATCATTTCTTTCCAGCTCAAATAATCGATACGTGAACTACAGTCAATAGGTTGAACTATGATAATGTCAGGTACGTTTTTAAATTTATACCAAGACTTTTAGCAAAAAAATGATTCTTAATTTTTAGGAAGTTGAGCTTTTAGGTCCAAAGGATTGACAATGGTAGAATTAACGGGAAATGGTCTCCGTATGGAGCGGGTTGGGGTGGTGTGGGGGGGGGGGGGGGGGGGGGGGGGGGGGGGGGGCAGGTCCAGAGACCATCGGTGAACTTCACCTGGTGCACTGTAGGAGGAATTTTAGCATTTTACTTTACCTCCATTCCCGCTTCCTTTCTTCAGTCTTGCTGTTCAACTCCTCTACCTACTACTTAGTGCAACCGTGTTCTCCCAATTTCACCTTTAAATCCTTGTACTTCACCTTTATTTTCTGGATCTTTCTATCTTGTTGTCCAATCACTCCAACTTCCTTTTCTCAGTGACTAAATGGCTGCATGGCCGAAGTTACCCTAGTGCTTGCCCAAAACGGTAAAATATTAAGAGCATCCGCGTGAAGTGACTAGAATAAGACTGAAACAGAAAACTGCCTTTAATAATAAAATAATAATAATAATAATAATAATAATAATAATAATAATAATAATAATAATAATAATAATAATGTTAAAAAATATCCACAATTATATATTAAAAATATTTCTATGTAAAAATATATTTTTAATATATAATTGTGGATATTTTTTAACAAGTTGTTTTCACGAAACTGTGAATTTCTTAATAATAATAATAATAATAATAATAATAATAATAATAATAATAATAATAATAATAATAATAATAAAACTTATGTGAAAAATTTGCACGCTGTTCAATACTATATATAAGTATTGATCAGTATAACCTCAGCTACTAAAGGTTCTTTGCAGCGTCCCTTCGGTCTCTAGCTGCAACCTCTTTCATTCCTTTTACTGGACCTCCGTTCATACTCTCTTTCTTCCAGACTTACCAAAAATGTCAAAACGAGCCAAAAAACATGAGCTACGAAAACGCTTCCATCCTTCAGATTACTACAAGAATTCCATACGAATTACTTATAAATTAGTATAGCCTGTTTTAATTTTCTGTGGATATAAAAAGAAAAAAGTCTCACCTCCTGGAAGATGTTTAAAACGTTTAATGCCTCCAGGCAAAAGTAGTTCCAGCCTTCCTGGTAAGTTCTCTTCTTGAGACATTTGGCAACTGAACTATTAATTACTTTGAATGATTCTATAATAACAAATTTACGAGTATAACAGAAAAGCAAACAAGAATATTAATACACGAGACTTGGACTGGAAATGAATTAAACGAAAATATCACATAACGAGGACACTAATTCTTGTTTTTGTTTGTTTGTTTGTATGGTGCTTTTACGTTGCATGGAACCAGTGGTTATTCAGCAACGGGACCAACGGCTTTACGTGACTTCCGAACCACGTCGAGACTGAACTTCTATCACCAGAAATAGTCCCTCGTTGGCCGGGTGGATTTCGCGCTCGGCTACCAATCCGGTGGTCCGAAATTCAATTCTCGTCTCGGCCAACGTGGAACCAGAGGAATTTATTTCTGGTGATAGAAATTCATTTCTCTATATAATAATGTTCAGATCCCACAATAAGCTGTAGGTCCCGTTGCTAGGTAACCAATTGGTTCCTAGCCACGTAAAAATATCTAATCCTTCGGGCCAGCCCTAGGAGATCTGTTAATCAGCTCAGTGGTCTGGTAAAACTAAGATATACTTAACTTAATCTTTTTATCACCAGAAATACACTTCTCTCACCCCTCAGTGGAATGTCCGAGAATCGAACTCGCGGCCACCGAGGTGGCACGCCAACACCGAATTAACACAACTCCTAGATCGCTTAAGATGAGGATCGAACACTATTACCGATATTGCCAATCAGTTGAGTTAAAATCTATAATAAAAAACTGAACTAACCAATTTTTTCTTCAAAAATCATATCTACACATGCACTAGCATGCATGCAGTAAAAAAACACACACACACATAAATGATCACAGGTTTCATATAATTACAAAAAATAATAATGTTGCTATTCCTGTACCTCCATAATTTGTAAAGATCAGTACCCCTACCGTCCCAGCTGAAAAACGAACTCTTCAGCAATACAGGGTGTCCATAAAGACCCAGTACCATTTCAAGGATTTATTGCTCAGAAACCATATAACATAGAGTAGTGTAGTTTTTTGTAGAATGAAGTGCTCTGAATGTAAACTTGATGAAATGTAGAACATATATATATATATATATATATATATATATATATATATATATATATATATATATATATATATATATATATCAGCGTGAAGGTGGATCATTGGAAACGTTGTAATTCATTTTAATTCTTTATTTCCTACGTTTCGTAATATCATTATTACATCTTCAGGGAATCTGTTAGACAATAAATAAAATTACTTTAAAAATTACTCTAAAATTCAAAATGTGTAAATTACAACACAATTTAAAAAAAAAACAGAAAAAAAGACCAAAGACCGCTAACCAACCTGATGCAAGTGAAGGCAAGAGACAGAATGACAATACCTAAAAAAAAGTTAGCTAAGGTACAGTTGTGTGGAGGAGGTCTGGTTATTTAACTGGGGAACCAGTTGTTTAATAAATAATGATTCTAGGATGGGCAGTTCATATGCATTGCTTGTTTGACCTATGATTCGGAAATGGCTTCTTTCTATATGTATTTCACAGTTTTGTGAATGGTTTCTTATAATAGAATGTTCGGGATTGGAGAGCCTACAGCCAGTACGGAAATTTGATCCCCGATGAGAGTCGATTCTGACCCGCAGTAACCTCCTCGTGGATCCGACATATGTCCCAGAGTTACACTTAATGCAAGTATACTTATAAACCACGTTGGAGGTCAAAAGAGGGTCAAATCGAATCCTTCCAAGAAATTAGTTTCCTTTCTGGATATTTTACGAATAATTGCTTCCCACAGACTTTGTTTTATAAAAAGCTCCGTTTGTTACTTAACAAACAGTTTGCTAATGTTGCCAAACCCTGTACAGTACCAAAATTAGCTTTTTATGCCAAATTCCCGTTTTTACACGATGACTCCTTTCAGAAAAGGTTTGCACAAATTTTTCATAAACATGGTGCCTTTAATCTGAAATTAATTCCAATAAACCCTCTAACAATCAGTTCTTTTTTCAGATATTAAGATCGATTGGACCCTCTCTTGACCTCCAACGTGGTTTATAAGTATACTTGCCCTAAGTGTAACTCTGGGACATATGTCGGGTCCACGAGAAGGTTACTGCGGGTCAGAATCGACTCTCATCGGGGATCAAATTTCCGTACAAGCTGTAGGCTCTCCAATCCCGAACATTCTAATATAAGAAACCATTCACAAAACTGTAAAATACATATAGAACGAAGCCATTTCCGAATCATAGGCCAAACAAGCAATGCATATTAAACAACTGGTTCCCCAGTTAAATACCCAGACCTCCTCCACACAACTGTACCTGAGCAGCGCTAACTTTTATTTATGTATTGTCATTCTGTCTCCTGCCTTCACTGCATAAGGTTGGTTAGTGGTCTTTGGTCTTTTTTTGTTTTTGTTTCTGTGTGTTTTTTTTAATTGTGTTGTAATTTATAAATGTTGAATTTTAGAGTAGTTTTTAAAGTAATTTTATTTATTGTCTAACACATTCTCTGAAGATGTAATAATGATATTACGAAACGTAGGAAATAAAGAATTAAAATGAATTACAACGTTTCCATGGTCCACCTTCACGCTGGTATATATATATATATATATATATATATATATATTACTATATATATATATATAATATATATATATATATATACATTTATATATATATATATATATGTGTGTGTGTGTGTGTGTGTGTGTATAAATATGTGTGTATGTATTCATTCAAACGAAAAACTAAGTTGAATAACACAACATTTTTACGCTGTTTGCTCAAACAGTAAAGTAAACAGTTGAATTTTGCTAACATTCCCAAAAGCTATCTATCAAGCCGGTATGCAAGTATTTGGAAATAACACGAGCACTTTTTTTTTTTTTTTTTTTTCCCAAGGAGAACGGAACCTTCGGAACGACTTGGACTACGCACGCAAGCGTCACGCTCGATTTCAGAATAATCCCTAGTTTTGGGTTAACCTTGAATTTTGGTGCTGGCTGATCGATGATCTCTGGCTTTTGATGCATACAACTTTATTTTCGTTCACGTCACAGGCCCATCGGCACTTTTGAAATTCCTCGATACTTTTTTTTCTTACATGCACCTACATACATACTTACATACATGCATAAGTACATACACACACACACACACATATATATATATGTGTGTGTGAGTGTGTATATTTGCGCGCGCGTTGTGTCATTACATAGAGCATACAACTGTACAAAAATATGTGTAGCCGTCTACGCGTTCACATACCTTCTGAGTCAATGCGAGCATTATTTGCATCAATATCAAGTTAGTCATATGTCTCTAAATATAACATAGCTGAAGAGAAACAGAAGTTACAGTAGATCACGATTCATATGGTACTATCAGCTCTGAATGAGTCTACCAATAAAAACCGTGTGATTTGAAAGTTTCGGGAAACTGAAGGGAGGAAGACATAGAAATGGGGGCTTTAATATCATGGAAATGTCAGAGAAGGTTAAAGTTAAAAGTGTATCACGCAATATATATAGGATATATATATATATATATATATATATATATATATATATATATATATATTGCGAGCCGCAATATATATATATATATATATATATATATATATATATATATATATATATATATATATATCACCAGAAGGATTACGGTTATCAATAAATTCACATTATATCGAGAGCTGGTAGGGGTGGAGGGCAAGTTTGGACGTAATACTTAAAATAGACGTAACCGAGAGCATCTCCCAAATGTCGGCTCTCAACCTCACTGATGGTTGACGTCAGAATGTGACGTATGAACTGATTTATACACGAGTGTGCTACAACGTTGTCTGCTAGTAATGCCTGATTACTTTAAACCTTAAAGTTAACGTTGCTTTTGGAGGTTTAGCCTCTCGATTATAGTGCTGCAAAACATGATTAGTCAACAAAACCCTACAACATAGGCCTAGCTTGCGCTTGCGACGTATGAAAAGACTTTGATGTGAGTCATGGAACAGAATGTCCTTATTTCCGACGTCTGCTAGAACGCTGCCTGCTAGTAAAGCGCGATTACTTTAAACCCTCAACTAATCAGTTGCTTTGGGTGACTGACCTCTCGGATATATCGCAAAATATAAGTCAATAAGACCCTACAACTTAGGCCTAGTCTGCGCTTGAACGTTCGAGGTATCCTGCAAGCAATGGCAATTGCATTATATCTAATTTTCTTCTAAAGCGAACAAGGTCATATACAGAGAGAGAGAGAGAAAGAGAGAGAACTTTCTCTGTTAAACATCTGATACGCAGACTCATAAGATCACATTCCAGTTAGGAACGATGTCAGCGGATTTCTCGTTAATTCATATTAAGGTCGATGGGATTGGCAACTAAATGACCTCATGGAGCAACGGTTAAAGAAAATAGAAATACTATAAACCCAAATACAGAAACGGACCTCCCTCCTAAAAAAAAAAAAAAAAAAAAAAAAAAAAAAGTTATTAAAATTATTTCAGAATCCAAAATATAAACTTTCTTTAACTTGTGTCCTTTTCCAATGAAGTGAATGGCTCCAAAATGTGCCAACCCTCAGGTTCGTTTGGGATGAGGTTACTAGGGCTACACCTTTCAACAGGCTGATCGCAAACCACTACAATCGATTAACCAGCACATAAACAATTCACCGTTTCGGTCAACAAAGGCACGATGGGATTTACCGTAAGTTTCGGCTAACTGTGGACGTCGAATTGAGGACCTGGTGTGTATTACAACGAGAACAATATCTACTACACTGTTTTCATCCGATTCCGCAAACTAGTATCACCCTTTTCGCCGAGAAACTGATTCACTAGAAAGGCTGGCTTCTGAAATGCCACGGTAAATCACGTTGCAGTCCCGTGACAACTGCTTTTGCGAAAAGTCTAATGACGTGTGTCATTCATCCATCGGAGCTTCTGCTTCTACATTTGGACCAAACTGTTAAAAATAAATGAGTGTGATCCGTTTCATGTTGCATAAAAACTTGAATTGCAATCCTCCATACTTGACTAATCACCAGGTGGTTCATCATTAGTTGCTTAGATCACCTAAGGCAGAATAGGTCTATATGCAGTATGGTGTGAGTATGTGTGATTTCATAACATATGCACTCTTATCGAGTAAGATAAACAATGAATTTATGAAGTAAAATGCTAAATGTGATAAGGAAAGAACAGCGAAAAGAATGATTAAAAAACGGCTAAGACACTCTTTTTTATACACAAGCAATACATATATATACACACGAGTATGTATTCTGTATATGTATAATGTGGGTGTATGCGGCTGCAAGTGCTTTGATGTAATGCCAGTTCAGAAACTCAAATCAATTTCTTGAAGGGTTGTGTTATAGAGGCTAACAGCATGGCGTTTGGCATAATATATATATATATATATATATATATATATATATATATATATATATATATATATATATCATATACTATACATACATACATATATATATAGATATAGGATATATATATATATATATATATCTATATATTATATATTATATATATAATATTAATATATATGTACGTATATAAAGTAGGTTTAAACCAATTAACCGAAGTCCTATGCAGTTCTATATATTATTACTCGAATTGTTCTTGTGTAAACCATTGTATTCATTCTTTTAACCCGTTCTCAATTATCTCATAAATTTGAAATGCCATAGAATTTCACATAAACCTCACGTTAGACGTTCCATTGCTTTTCGTTCAGGGTCACATTTTCATAATACTGTAGTACTTAGTTTTGGGAATACTGGTGTAAAATGCCGATAAATTAGAGAATAAACTAAATACAATATATACACCGCAAAGCATAAACCTTAGCTGCGAGAAACTTCAATTTAGCTATTTTTTAATCAAATCAAACGAAATATTTCGAAAAGGGCAAGATGAACAGTGTTGTAAACCTTACGTGATATCGCCGAGACCCCGACACAAATCAGTAAATGGCATTTACAAACGTCTCTCTCCGAATTATTGGTATGCCTGAAACTCTATAAACGCACCAAAAGCGCGCCACCTCGCTGGCGGGGGCAGGCGAAGACCGTTAAAGCCGCGCGACGCCGCCCGGATTTTAAATAAAGGTAGGTTTACACTTACACACTTTCGTGTTGCGGGCTGTTACGGGGTGGGACCGCAAGAAACCGTTACAAAATTGACGCGGTTGGGAGAAAAAATGACCGTTATTTGGCGGCGTGGGGCTGACCCGGGCGGTGGGTTACGGGCACCTCACGGCGTGTTCCTGCGGTGCCTGGCGGAGTGTTACGGAGTTGGCACGGTGTTATGGTCGTCGTTGCTATGCCAGGCCACGCGCTCTTGCGGCTTTGTTACTCCGTGTAGCGGTGGGTTGCGGTGTTGTTGCGGAGTAATAATAACATAATTTATGATGAGACAAATGAGAAGCAAATGATGCACATGTAAAGCATAGAAAGTAAGAAAATGAACATGAAAAGCATAGAAAGTAAGAAAATGAACATGAAAAGCACAGAATGTAAGAAAATGAACGTGAAAAGCACAGAATGTAAGAAAATGAACGTGAAAAGCATAGAGAATAAGAAAATGAACATGAAAAGCATAGAATGTAAGAAAATGAACGTGAAAAGCATAGAGAATAAGAAAATTAACATGAAAAGCATAGAATGTAAGAAAATAAACATGAAAAGCACAGACTGTAAGAAAATGAACATGAAAAGTATAGAATGTAAGAAAATTAAATTGGGACTTGGTTTATACCATAACATTTTCAACTCCAAATATCATATATCATCAACTGAGGTCAATATGTCTTTAGTCTGTTACTGATTTTTCATTGTTACCCTGTTAATAACTATGTCCAGTCAATGTTAATTATTGTTTCATTATCATATTTGTATGTGTTCATGGCATTCATTTTCTATAAGGTAGGTTGGTTTTGGTTACCAAATGATTATTTATTATTGTAAAGTCAGAGCAACCTACCTTATAGAAAATGAATGCCAACATCAGGATTGCACTATTTTTACACCTAGTTTTTATGAAATTATGATAAATATATTACGAAGTGCTAATAAGATGACCTCTTATCCACAGATAAAAACAAAAGTGGTATATGAACATTTAATGAAAAACAGTGAATATGTTCCAAATATTGAAAAATTGTATCCACTACTCAACTGGAAACTAATTTGGGAACATGTAAATAATAAGTATATAGAAAATAAAAGTAGAGAAATTTTGTTTAAGTATGTTCATGAAGTTTTAAGTACAAATGGTAGGCTAGCCATGATGAAAATAAAAGATGTTAAGGAATGCGGTTGTGTTTTGTTGGGTCGAAAGTCATTTACGTGCGTTGCCAAACTTCCATTCTAAGGAAAATTTTATGGAATATAGGTCGTTGTTATATGCTAAAACTGAAGGGAATTACTCTGAAATATTTGCTAAACATGGTTTTTACGTATACAGTTGTTAATGATCAACATTCTTAAGTTTTTCAATATCATATTTGAGAAACGTGGCACACATGTTGCCACATCTACAATCTCGATTCTCAGGTCAAGTATCGAAATCTGTATCTGTCAGTCATGAAGAATATACCCTTCGTTAATCTCTTAAGAATGGTCAAATCTTATAAGCTGGGGTCTTTTATGGTAAAGGTAAGGATTAGCGGATGTAAATATAGTTGTCGCTCAAACACGTGTGTGTTTGTGTGTGATTAAATGCTTAAAAGATGTCTGTTATCTGAACTTTTCTATAATTTGAGAAATTTGGGGCCAAGTGAAAAGTTTCATAGCGAAACTAAACGCTTTTAATATGGCAAATCTATCGGAACTTACTAAAGAAGCTCTGGATACTGTGACACCTGAAAATTGGGAAAAGGCCGTAAGACATGCCGAGCAATTGCAAGTGGAAGATGCAGCAAAAGATGTCTTGATTGATAAATATATTGATTCATTTATTGTAAGTCTTGACTCTTCTGATGAGAAATCTTCTGATGAGGAGTCCTCTTAAAGCATTCCTCTCTCTCGTCTTTTTACTCTGTTCTGTACTGTTCTCTTTGAAAACCATTGTCAATGCATGCATCACGAGGTTAAATAGTGTATCATTATTATTCTTATTTATTAGATATACGGTATTTATTACTCGAATGTTTCTAAAATAAAGAAATAATTAATGTATGAAATTTATCATATCCATGATTTCCCTTTAGTTTTCTCTCATGTAGGTCGTTAATAAGTTAATTGAAGAATAAAAAGAACTGTTTCATATCTGAAGTTTTAATGCCAATACACACTATCTGAATAAAAGAAAAATAAATTTATACCAGCGAACCTTTCTAAGACAATTAGAGTGGGCATTCCCCTTTCACCACACTCTGAAAGGAGGATAATCTGTACAGGACAGAGGTTAAGACCTAAGGGTAATGTTTCCCTTGGGTGATTAGTAAGAAATACAGAGCTTTGACTTTGGCCGCTTCTACAAAGAACTTTAAGATATGGCAACGCGTGTTTTCGCTTTTAGACACGCCCAAACCCTCACCTTAGATTGGTACTACTATAATATGCATATGGTATATTTCTGTCCTTTGGTTAAGAATTTGTTGTCCTGAGTATTCGAATTTCTTAGAAAATGTTGTAAATTAAAAACTAAAAGCAGGTTAAGGATTTTAAAACTAGATTTTGAAGCAAACTCAAAAAGGGATGAAAATACAGCAATGGTAATAATCGCAGATTTTATTTCAAGTATATGGATGGCAAGATAATTGGGAATAAGTACTGACCAGCAAATTATTAAATGTATAAAGAATAGACTGTTAAATACATTTAATGTAAATATTATAGGATTTAAGTCTAATGTTAAAAAAATTTTCACTAATCAGTATGTTTCTAATTTAAAAAAATATTTAGAAAAATAATAAATTGTAATATTTCTATATTATACATAGATCTTATAATGTATATACAAATTTGTAAAATATTATCTGGTAAAGTAATATTTCTTAATAAAAGAAAAAAATTCAAAGAATTTAATTGTGAAATTTCCGACAAACGATTATATGACCGGTTGTTTACATGCTAATCTTACGTCCAATCCATGAAACCAGGTTTGAAAAGCGTACGTTGCTCGAAACATCTGCCAATATTTACTGTATTTGATTTGAAATAAACCTTAGGCATTTCGTCACAGCAGCATTTTTTATTTTCAAGCCCTGCTTTTTTTTTTATAGCACTGATATCTCAGCAATGGATGACAAGCTTTCTTACCTTTGTGTGGCAATACCTCCGGATACATTTCGATTTTTTTCAGTCAACTTTGCAACTTAAAAACTCCAGGCATTCCCGGATAAGTTTAGCTTCATGCACGACTTTCCATACCGAAAGTGCCAATTAACTCTGTGAAACAACATAGAATGCTTGTTATTCCACCGCAGCATATATTAAAAACATAGGCCTATCCACATTGTCTCTCAATGCATTTCACCGAGCTTTCGGGGAAACTGAAAGCTACCTCTAGTTGAACAAAAATGTTGTTTGAGATTTTAAAGAATATTGCTCCATCATCTGTTTATTCAAACTATTCAGTTCTTCATAATTACCAAACCAGATATCCAACATAGTACCAACCCTTTGATCATCTGGACTCAAATAAGGTGCAACTGTGTAAACTCATTTGAGCCAGTTCACCAACGCACGATTGTGTTGTGATATCAGAAATGCCTTGGATACGGTTTTTTTTTGTAGCCTTATACACATTTAAATGTCTAGGTATTAGCAAAAGCACAGGACAGAAGCGTTAGGGCCCCCATACACTGAACGATTGTCTGTATCGTTCGCAAAAAAACTGTGTATGGGCTTGTCTGAATGCAAAAGTGGGCGGAGCTTCGTGTCTGAACGACCAGTTTGCTGGCTTGCGAAGTTGCGACTTAAGTCTGTTCAATGTATGGGGTTTATCTGCCGATATAATGCTATCGCGCACGTCTCTTTTAGAGATGATGCCATGTCTTCCCGAGACGAAATCTTTCTTCTGACTGAAATCATTGCGGAGATAGTTCATACTGTCTGAATAGTGTGTGTGTGTGCGTGTCGATAACGACAATCGTTAAGTGTATGGGGCCCTTAGACTGCAGACGATTACCTCTCACAACCACAAAGCTCCATGTCACTGAGCGACTGGTGACGGTGAGTGGCGCCCTGTATGTGTTGTGTTGTCAGATGGTGTTGCCACCAGACCTGGCCATTGGCCACTTCCACCCTCTCACTGCATGCACGAATATTCATGACTCCACAGATTAGTGCGATTCGCTATAAATATTTGAAAAATCTTGTTCATTTTCTGCTTAATCTGTTTTCATTTTATTCAAGACTGAAGAGTAACACTTATTCTTGATAACTGGCATCGTCGTCCATATAGTTGTGAGAATAAAATGAAATAGCTCGCAACTGAGAATAGGAAATACTTAGATAAATATACTGCATAGAACATACTGAACAGTTCATAAAATAATTCTCATTTGCCATCATCACTTACTACAAAAAACTATAAGCGTAGTTTTAAAAATTTTTCAGTTGACATTAGTCATTTACTGACTTGATCTGTATATCATATATGTACCCCCCTTGTTTATTTTCATTTCCTCTGATATGTACAAAGATAGGCCTAGTGGAGGCTCTACTGCAGATTTAATCTATGTTGTTTCGTTCGGGGAGCCTTAATTAAGCAACTCCTCGGTCGAAACAGCATTGCTTTCTGCCTTTTACCTTCCATCCTTTCTTTTCAGTCTCTTCTGACTTAGCTGTCAAACTTCTATAACTTTACTTTGTTCCATTTTCAACTCTTAATGGAGATCAAAATCTACTGATACGATAATACTAGTACTATTATTATAATTATAATTATTATTTTTATTATTGTTATTATTATTATTATTATTACAAGGGATTTTGTTGATTTACAGAATAAATATCCATTTTACATCCATATAAAAATCAGACAAGTCATTTTTAATACTAATTGCAAACATGTTTAACCACTTGAAACTATTGTACAGTGAAAAAAATGAAAAAGGTTTAATGAAATCAAATTCATTTTGTATCATAAGCTTTAATGTAAATGTAGTGTTGACCACTGACGGTACAGTATTTCTTTTTTCACAATATAAGAAAGACTATATCACATTTAAGATACTGTATACATTTTCATCATTCTTATACTATACACATTATGTTTAAATCTCATCATTGTATTTATGCATGTATATGTGTATGTATGTACGTAACTATATATATATATATATATATATATATATTACGAACAAAAGTTGAAATTACTTATAAGCTCTTGTAAATATTATAATAAAAAACAATTATGCTGCAATGAAGGGGTTAAAAAGAAACGGGATACATATATATATATATATATAATATATATATATATATATATAATATATATTATATATATATATATATGATTCGTTTTTCAAAAAAACTAAAAAAATTAAGAGGTGAAATTTATATTTACCATTGTATGAAGGACCACATTTTCTTTTCACTTCTGTCAGTGTAAAAGATTGATGAATCAGTTATCTTTTCTAAGTTAATACTGTTCATATCATATTGTATTGCAGTGTTTGCTAGAAAAATGACTTATTACGATCTACATTTATCAAAACTACACAGACGCATGAGAAGAGATTACAACTATTAAGGATGATCTCATGGTTTCATTTCGTGTAAATATTGCAAGAACTAAATTATATATATATATATGTATACGTATACGTGTATATATATATATATATATATATATATATATATATATATATATATGATATATAATATATATATATATATATATATATATATATATATATATATATATATATATATATATATATATTATATATACAGCTACGGAAGAGTCAGTGTAACTAACAAAAAATAAAAACATTAAGAAAAGAAAACATCTGTAAATAAAATTATTTACGATGTAGGTGATTTTTTTTTTTTTACAGATTCTGGTTAAATATGTTTTCCATATAACGTCATCTATTTCTTTTCATTCAAAATTCGTCAACAGATTCCATTCTTGGCGAAGACCGTCTTAACATGATTTTTCAAAATGTCAATAAATATTGAAAACAGAACTGACAGGCAAAAGTTGAAATTGACGATATGTTTATTTAATTACATTATAATAATTATGGCTGCAAAAACGAAATAAAATTCCCTTATAAATATAACTCTGTTGTTAAGGAATAGGTTGATTTATTGATTTATGTAACCTGACGTTGCAAGAATTATGGTCATGGAAATACCCACTGGGATAAATATGTAAATAAATTGAAAAGTAATTTGTTAAGTTATTCTTATGTTTGTACACTATCGACCACAACTCTTCGAGATAAATAAATAAACAATAGCGTTGCTTCTATACATATTTTTGTCGTGTATAATGTACTACAGGATTGTACGTCCTTAATCTTAGTTGGTTTATTGAGTCCAGCGGTCCACACCAGGCCTCTTTTACCCATTTCAACGCATCACCATACCCACAGCTCTCCCTGGGACAGGGACTTGCGTTGGCATAAGGTCAGCTTAATCTACCCCACAACACCAAAATCACTCCAGGAGCCAACTTTTTACTCATTACACGACTTTCACTGCATAAAACCTATAAAAATGTATAACACTTCATCATCTTTCACGATGAAGAAAATAAGACCAAAAACGCCAATGATACGTGAGACGGGGTTGAAACGCGTCGTCACCGTCTTGGTTTTTAAATGCATAATTGTGTGAGACCCGGTATGACCTGGTCTTTGGAAGATGCAGTACGTATTTCAAAAGCATTACGTAAACAAGGTTATCGATGAGTCGTCAATACAGTTCTTCATGCATACATATTTGTGTATGTGTGTATATGCAAGAATATATATATATATATATATATATATATATATATATATATATAATATATATATATATATATATATGGCAAAATCCACGAGGGAATGAGCAACTTTGTTTCAATATCCTTCGTGGATTTTGCCTTTATTTATATAATTCATCACGTTCCACATTTTCGTGATTCAGTTTATATATATATATATATATATATATATATATATATATATATATATATATATATGATGTATGTATGTATGTATGTATAATATAGTGCATATTATATATATATATATATATATATATATATAAAATATATATATATATATATATATATATATATATATATATATGAGTACGTATATGTATGTGTATGTTTCATTATGCAAGGAAACTTCATGTTATAAGGAGCTCTTTGAATATATTTAAAGATGACCTTCAATTGCCATAATTTCTTGCACGTGCTTCTAAAAGTAACGGCAAAGCCAGGGCTTATTGTTAGCACAATATCAACACCCCACCCCCCCCCCACGTTATTATCGTCTCTATTACATTTGTGTTACAAATCGACACCCATACACAGTACATACTGTACATACCTGTATGTCTAAACATCTCTCTCTCCATATTTTTTAAACAACTGCTCTCATGAGATTTTAAAGGATTTATTGCATAAGCGTTCATCTGAAATCGAACCCACATGTAGCTATCTTATTTATTTTAGTTACAAAAAAATAAAGATGAACCTTGTTCAAGGTCAAACAAATTTATGGCATGAAATAATAATCTATCAAAGTTACTCCCATGTGTCTACAATTGTATGTATGTATGTCTGTATGCATGAGTTTATGTATGTAAAAATGTTCGTATTTATGCATGCGTCAATTTAAAATATTACATCATCAATGTAAAGCTGCATCCTGGACAGCAGTCTATTCGTAAGTTACCAAAATATAGTCAACTCTGTAAATACAATGTCACTTAAAACCATTATAAGAATTTGGGTACCTCACAGCGGTACAGTCACATAAAATGTACTTTGACACGGCAATGTTCATTCATAAAGGATACATAATTACATTATCCAGACAAGACATGAAATGGAACGGACGGACTGAAACAAGACACCGAGGTCCTCTCGTGTCTAGATGACGCAACATTTGCCTGAGCTGCAGCAGGGGAAACTCCTGATAATTTGTCATTGCTCTCGAGACCCATTTTCAGTTTTCCTTGTAATTTTCCTTGGCGAAAATGCTTAAAAATTTATACTTAATACCCAGTTTTAGAATTTTCCTGAAAGTTTGGAGAGAATAGCATACTAAAAAGAAAAAAAAAAAAAAAGTTTTCTTCACGGTCGTACGAGGCTTGTGTCGGGATCTCACAGCGAATACTGCGTCATCTGGTGACAAGATCTTGAGTTAAAAAATAGCGGGAAACGAGAGGACTCCTCACAGATCGAAGCCTTTTATAATTGCCAAGGGAAAATGACAGGTCTTAACTTCCAGTAGAAAGCAACAAGAACTTCATAAACCTTAACCTAATTTGTGCATTTCAGGAGGGGTACAACAGTCTACAAATTTACCAAAATCAGCCCAGATGAGGAAGTTCCTTGTCAGAAGAGTACCAACGATAACAAATCCCCTTTGGAAAAATATTTTCTATAGAGTACACAATTATAATCTCAGTGGTGACTTCCTTTTTTATGCAGTGAATAAAATAGTTTTGCAAAATAGGACACTTACGTTAAAACGTAAGGCGAACCAAAAAGCTGTTATAAGTGAACTTATTTCTAAACACATTGTAATAAGTTCTACAGATTTTAAAACAATAAGTTTCTGAAGACTAAATCCTTAGTAGTGGACCTGGTAACCCTAAAATATATGAGCTGAGAGAGAGAGAGAGAGAGAGAGAGAGAGAGAGAAAGTGGCTCGTTTTCAAGAAATGTGACCTTAATGCGTGTATATATATATATATATATATATATATATATATATATATATATATATATATATGCGTATATTACCTAACCATATACAAAATATCACTACAAAATAAAAAGGGAGTCTTGGCAAAGGTTTCTTTCTGCAAAATGCAAAATATAGCAACATTTAGTGGCACCACAGACTAATTGTATTCTCATGTATTACTACATGTTGTAACACAGAAACAATGTATGACACATGGACGGTTATATACAGGCACTGCGGTTTGCTGTCGAGTTCTACTACGCCTAACAATAAGTGCTTGTGAATGCACTTGATATATTGAAATAAGCGGATTGTGGACGGAATTGGTAGTGCTAGTAAAGTGCCTTTTTTTCTGATTGCATAACTGCTCTTTACAAAATATCTATTTCCAATGAAATGGACTTCATAATAATTTAGTTTTGGAATTTTAGCTTGTAACATCCTTCGATGCAAAGCTGCTACAAGATGAGGATAAAAATTTCCCTAAAAGTTATGACTAGGTAAAGAAATATCCTTTGGTTAAAATCTGTCATGATGACAGAGAGATATATCTTAGGCGATACATAGAACAGTAACTCGAATTTATCGGTAATGCCTTTTCATATAAATGTATGGTTAGATCACCTGTCTTATGGAAGTATACTGTATGACATCTTAGCACAGAATAAATATGCACATAAAAACTGATGACAAGCAGCTGTATTTAAAACTGTTCTTCCTTTCTACGAAGTGTTTATGCACAATATTATGAAGTGACTTAGTTTTATGACTTTCAGGTCAAACTTTTTATGACTTTCAGGTCAAACTCGAAGGTGAGATCCGTATATTCAAGTGGAAGCATGAAGGTAAGTGATGTGGATGTGAATGTGGAAGTGAAGGGAGGTGATAGTATGATGGTGAGTGTTGGAGGTGGGAGAAGCGGGGGAGGAGGAGATTATGAGATGTGAAAGCAGGAGAAGCATCTAGACCACTTCATGTGCTCTAGACCGATCCTTCTGAGTCTTAGAACTAAAGTGACCAGAAACAATGATTTTTTTAAGAGGGAAAAGTGTAAGAGAATAGTACTGAATTCTCTGTGTGTGGCCTTATGGAAAATAAGCCTTGTGTCTCGTATGTGTGTGTGTGTTTGTGTAAGAGCAATTGCAACATTGCGCCGGTGGACGGATACGCGCATGCGCTGGACGGATAACACTGACAGAAGAATCTTCTGGTGAGGATGTATCTAAAACCGATATTGATGAGAGGTCCATTTGCAAAGGATAACACCCAAATGCACTTCTCTCTTAATAAGCCTATTTCTCGACGATGTAAGCCGTACTAGGGCCATATTTACAGTGAGAAGGATTGGCTTCGTATAGGTCTCAGACCAAACGCGGGAGAAACAGATGTATTCACAAATACATCCAAATCACGAGGACCAATCACGGTCTCGTATGACACCGATTCCACATACAAAGACTGCAAAAAAACCGGGCAAAAAAATCATAGGCCTATCGAAGGGCCCCTTTCATCGATCTCCTAAGACTCCTCTTCTTCTTCTTCCGCCATGACCGTGTCCTCGGGCTCCTGCGGAGGGGGGGTGCTGACTTGTCCCGGAGGAGTGATTCTGGCTTCGTACTCGGTGGTCGAGGAGGAGGCTGAAACGGCGCTGTCCGATCTGGTCTCCATGTAAACGAGCTCGAAGAACTTCTGGATGAACTCGGTCACTTTCCGAAGGGTTCCTTCTCTCAGTTTGGTGTATCCTTTCCCTGCAAGGTGGAATAAATAGAGTCAGGGTATCGAAATTTAAGAGAATTTGTGAAAATGGAAGGTGAAGCCGCTTATATTACTTTACTTAAGAGTTACTGAAACACTTACGAGTACATTCAAACTTATCATGAATCCAGTTCACTGAAATGTGTCAATTCAACTATTGATTTTTTTTTTTTTGAATGATGGACGGGCGATATATTATCATTAAACGACTGAGAGGAATAGCAATGCAGAACAAGAGAGTGAATATAGACTAAGTTTTGCATCAAAAGTATGCAGGAGTGTGTGTGTGTGTGTGTGTGTGTGTGTATGTGTGTGTGTGGAGAGAGAGAGAGAGAGAGAGAGAGAGAGAGAGAGAGAGAGAGATAACATCAATAAGACAATGGGATACTGTAGGTAGTTAGTACAGGTAAAAAGGTAAGAAAGAGAGAGAGAGAGAGAGAGAGAGAGAGAGAGAGAGAGAGATACAAAATATAACATTAATAATAATAGACTGGGCAACTGTCTTACACGGCTCAGGCATTTTAACATTCCTGGCATGAAGGCAGAGCAGCACAGGCAAGAAGAAGAAGGAGAAGAAGAAGAAGAAAAAGCGTAAACTGGATCAGAAATAAACATATCAGCTTTACTTATGCCTAAGAGAAGGAATCTATCTGTCCCCCAGACCTTCTTCCTTATCTAATAATTTTGCAAACTGTTTAAAACCTCAGGAAACATTCTTATTAGGTAAAATGATTCATGAAGCAAAATGCAATAATGCAGTTGCTTTTTTGTCTTGCTAAAAAAAGGATATTTCAGCTGAACAAAAATGTCTTGTAAGGAAAAATAAATCAAACTAGTATTACAATAAGGATGAAAATAAGTTCTGATTAGTAAAAGCATACTTGCATCAGACTGCGAAGCAAATTTTATAACACCTCTGTAAAAAATAAAACTTGTCAAAACATTCGTAGAGCTTTGCAGAAACTCTTTAAAACTTTTAACAAATCCTCATACAAACTTCGTAAGACCTCTGCAAAATTGGTTTAACTTCGGTACAGCTTTGTAAGACCTCCAACGAATCGGGGAAACGTTTCTAAACTTCTGTACAAAATTCCTCATGCATGTATAAGGCCTTTTTATCTTCAACTTCAAATTACTTTGCAAAACTTCTGGTGAACTCCTCTTTCAGAGATTCAGTGATTAAGATGGATATCCAGCCTTGGGACTACACAATCCTCTTGGTGTCTTGTTGAAAGAATTGACTCAGTACTTTAATAAATTGTCTGTCATATTCCAACATAGTTATAAGTGATGCACTCACAGAATTCACACAAATGTCTGATCATAAAGATGCAATATTCGAGTAACTGTACAGCAGTGGTATGTACAGACCAGTCAAGGATCTGCTTAAGACACATAATGGCGAATCATGAAATATGTATGGCTTCTGTGTTGAAAGCCCACTTGAGGGTTGGTCATCTGGAAATCCTTTCATTGCCATTCTTGACATCTTAAGGATCTTCAGTAGGATTTGGCTTGAGTAGGTGTAGGTCAAACTTCCCACTTACTGCTTGACAGCTTATCTCAAACTTGCGTTCAGCTCTTAACTGGATCATCTCATGGCCGTTATTTTTGATGGAGAAACATCTGTCCATTTTCCTTTTTCAGTAGAGTTTCTCTTAATTCTGATCAGTGGGAGATAGTTTTATGCACGGAAGGCAGATTTTCAAATCAGGAATTGAAAAATACCCAAGTAAACGACATCAGCTCGTGCCACGATCTGTCGATAATTGCCCTTCAGCTATGAGCAATTTTTTAAATGAATAATTTGGAAGCCCACATGATCAAAAGAGGAAAAATTATATATATATATATATATATATATATAATGTATACATATATATATTATATAATGTATATATATATAATATATAATGTATATATATATAATATAATACATACACTCACTCACACACACTCATATATATATGTATGTATGTATGTATACATATATATACTATATATATATATATATATACACACATATATATATGTATATATATATATATATATATCATATATATATATATATATATATATATATATAAAAACAATCTATAAAATAACACAAAGAAACCATCAAAAGCAAGCCCAGCACATGGAGAGATTCATTAGATCCAAGTTAAAAGAAAACAAAACTATGAAGCCTTAAACTGAGCAATGCCTTAAACGTTATTAGTAATGACCTCAAGCAACGGCGCAGGGAATGACGTCAAGCAGCAGAGTAAAAAGACATATGTGGTGACGTCACGGATTACCACAGGGGATCCTGCGTCACCAGAATTTTCTGTTAACTGAAAATTAGCACCTATCAATTAAGGCTACAGGGGAGATAGTAAATGTAGCAGAATTTCCCAAACTAGAGCCCATTTCTAGGGGTTCCCAAATTGGGGGGTCTGGAGGGCCAATATTCAGGGGTTCCCAAACTGGTGACCTTGGCTTGGGTTTCCAAAACTGGGGAGCAAGAGGAAATTCCCCGTTTGGGGACAAAGTAAAAGCAACTGACTGATTATTTAAAAATACGGTTAAATGGAATCTTCTTCAATGGCCTGAATGTTTCAAATACCGAATCCATTTTCATTTCAGATGACAGGGCAGGAAGGGTAAGCAAGGTCAACACTGCAGTGCTCCTTGACTGGGCATACTACTTGTGCCCAACTACTGATAATCGGAGGATGGCCTCTCCTCAGGGAGGTCAGCCCTGATGGAAGCCATTGCAATCATCAACTGATTATCACTCATAACTAAGAGAGGACCCAGAGCAGAACGGTTGGGAAACCCTTGAATACAGCTTGTAGTACATTAGGCAAAGGAACCCATAAACAACGAGAATGAAATGAAGTTTAAAAGCAATACAGTCGAGCCACATCTTAAAATATTTCCTCACTCTTTCCCAGGTCTTTGTCTTTCAGATCTACCACCCGAGGCACCTTCACTGGGTAAGTGATCACTGAAAATCAGACATAGATTAGTTGTAGTTCCTTTGAGGCACTGGCAGAGATGATCTGTTGTAGTTCCCGTGGAAATTGGACAGAGGGTGGTCGTCATTTTTAATGAACTCTTGTGAAGAAATCTTTTATTATAAAATGCCAGAAAATCATGCAGCTATTACCTGGTATTTCCAAGGAAACTTACGCATGAACTTGCAAATAAATGAAAAATACGACATTTCATACAATAATCTACATACTATAGTAGATTCACATCTACTGTGCATTTGATGTCTAGGCCAGTCCTTTACAACGCTCCTGATTGGCTGTTGATAAGTCAATCACAGGGCTGGAAACTCTCTCGAGAGTTCATATAGGTAGGATCTTATGTTCCACCTCTCCTGAGAGGTATACATCTTTCAGAAGAGGTGGAACATACATCCTGCCTATGTGAACTCTCGAGAGAGACTGAGTTTCCAGCCCTGTGATTGGCTTATCAACAGCCAATCAGGAGCGTTGTAAGGGACTGGCCTAGACATCAAATACGCGGTTGATGTGAATCTAATAGTCAGTGCAATAAGAATAAGTTAAAGACTTCTGAATACAATTTAATTTTAACTTCAGCAAAATTTAATGGTGGTTTTTGTTACATTTAAATTTTCCAAAAAATGAAGTTTTCTTGAAAATCAGAAAAACTTAATTTTAAGTTATATTTCCTTATCAAATATATTTACAGATTGGTTTACTTCAAAATCAAACAGATGACGTAAAGTTTATCACTTTCTAAGAGAACTAAAACGACACTTGAGGTAATTATTCAAAATTAAAATCATGTAAAGTTTGTTTCAGGTTTAAGGTCACTTCCCAAGAACAATTTAAATTTTATTTTATTTTCTATGTCATTTAAAAAAAAGTTACTAAAACAACTAAGGTGAACGTCAAGGAGAAATGAAACGTACTCCGATCAAAACGCATTTGAAAATTAGCTTTGTATCAACCGGAAGTTTGGTTTCAACTACAAAAATTAGTTTTGAATCTCCTTAGAAATTGGTTCTGAACCTAAAGATAATTGATAAAATTTACAAAAAAAAGAAGAAAAAATTAGAATTAAGTCCTTGAAAAGTTCGGAAGTGAACGAATTACTACATTAACCTTGATCTCATTAAAGCCAGTTTAAATTTGAGATACAAACTAATGAAAAACATTCTTGCGATTATAAACATACGAAAGAGGGTATTATTACAATAATAAAAAAAAAACATAAAACATGATTATAACTAGATTATACATTGCATACAAACACAGCTGGAAATTTATGTGGATTCACTAAAATGAATACAAAACCTTTATTTTTTAAAGAACAAATTTCCTTCCTTTTTTTCGAACACACACGCCAAACAATTAATAGCACCAAGACTTTCCATTCA
>NC_087204.1:95528715-95537340 GCF_015104395.2 Macrobrachium nipponense
ATTCTCACAATATTCCAAGAAATGATGTAAAGGTGTAATTCAAAATATACATGTGTATGAAGGAAAATTTAAAATATATTATTTCTATTATAATATTGATTCTATTATGTTTCTGCTTTTCTCAATAAAACGGTGAAGCCTCAAAGTTACATTGATAAATTTCTAAACACTAGGTACTATTGAGAAATCAATTTTTTTTTCATCTCGTAGCTATATAACTGAATTTTATTGCGGCAAGGATTGCCTGTAGTATAATGTAGTAGTGTAGGCTATAGCCTACTAGCCAGTCAGTAACATTTTTCAGGAAATTAAGTTGCTTATGAAAGCTGCCTAAAAGCTGTGATTGATTGTAATTTCATTTAATGATGTAAAAGTTATTATAAAAAATGTTACTAAATCGATGCCATGTAACTTAGCCTCTAGCATTTACTCATGGGATAGCAAGATCCCCCCCCCCCCTACAAAAATTTCTGAATTCGTCCCTGGTCCTAGGCCAATTAGGTTATCAAGGATAACCTTCGGACTATCGCCAACCAATATGATCGGCTATGAGAGAGAGAGAGAGAGAGAGAGAGAGAGAGAGAGAGAGAGAGAGAGAGAGAGAGAGAAAGACGCACCAACCTGTGAGCATTGGAAGGAAGGTTTCCGTGTTGAGTTTTTCCCAAGCCGACTGCTTCACGTTCAGGTCAATCCGATATTCCTTTAATTTTTTCTTGAATTCCATGTTCAGGACGGAGTGATCCACTAACAGCGCTTCATACACTTCTTTCGGTGATACCTGGTTTCAGAGAGGGAAAAGAAAATGAAAGCAACAATGTAAATGTGAGAGTGACTGAGAGCTAGACCTACTGAAAAGACTACGGTGAATAGTCTAAGGTTGCGGATCTCGTAATTCCATACAAGATATTACGAGTAAAAATAAAAAAGAATAAATAAAAAAAAAAATTGAAGGAAAAAACCCATACAACGCCTGACAATAAGAGAATTAAACTAGTACGACTTCAATCCAAAAGTTAAAGAGGATCTCTCTTAGATGGTGACCCCTAACAAGGCTCGGGGGTCGTTTTCTAGGACTGATACTTCTTGGGGTTTATCATCTAAGATTGGACTACGTGGGGGTCACTATATAGTAAAGATCCATTGAAGGAATAACTAAAATAAAGTCGGCTAGAGACGCAGGACCTACAACGGCACTCCCTCCCCTTACTTTGTAATCTTCCTGCTCCGCTTGCTTCCTGAGGTCCGACTGTGATGCCAACTCCTGGTAGCACAGATTGTCCGCCAACTTCTGGTTCCGTATGCCATCGTTCAGCAAGTTATCGATGCTCCCTTCCGGCAGACCTACAGGATGAAAAAGGATAATATTGAACGAAGAATTGTGAACAAGGGGTGAAATGATGGCTGAAAATGCTAGACGCATTATTTCAGTTCAGACTGGTACGCGGGTGTTAAAAAAAAAAAAAGGAAATATTAAGTGTATGCTTCATGTTTTCAGGTCTATGATACATTTTTTCGTTCCTGAATTAAGATTAGTGTAAGAATGGTGATGCTACTCATACTACTTCTGTTTCTACTACTACTACTACTACGTACTACTTTGTATAACAACTGCATTCCAGTGAGAGATATGAGGGAAGACGACCATAACGTATAAACTTACAATTATCGTGTCATCGTTATAATAGTCATTTCATTACAAATTTATTCCAAAGGCATGGTTGCCCATTTCTGTATGTGGGAGTATTTATAACAGTACGTTAAGATATCTAGGTACAGTAGTTATATTCAATTTTACATACATTTAACAAATTGAATTTTAAAATATTGACCAATCTTGTACTTGAGAACCTGTTTTCTTTGATATGCGTCAAACTTGTGAACCTTCCAATTTGGAATACCGTAGTTTGCCCTTCAAACAATTTTATTTTCTTCAGGAAATGCGTTATGTGCATAGCTTCTTTTATACGAAGAAGTGCCAGTGAACACACAAATAAAGTTAAATAAATCTGAGGTGTGATGATGATCTCAATTGTAATGAATTTATTTACAGGTATATTTACGAGCCCTAATGATTTGCCTAAAAAAAGGATAAGGATAGTTTTTTCTTCTTTTTTTCAAATATTTTAACACGAACTCTTAATTTTAGACATGAATCTCGCCATTATGGAAGGCAGAGAGAGAGAGAGAGAGAGAGAGAGAGAGAGAGAGAGAGAGAGAGAGAGAGAGTCCTTCTAAACCTGTCGAGTATGTTCTGATATGAATGTATAAAACAAGGCTTTACGATTTAATAAAAATGTGTTACTAGCCCATATGAAAATATATTAAGATTTTCGCAATAAACCCCTAAAATTCACTCTTATTATAAAAGTTTATTTGCAATTAAATTCTCTTCATTTTGGAAAGCACAATTCCTTTAAAAACTTAAATTTGAAATCCAGATATTAAAAAAAATATTTTGTATAACAAATCTTGTAAAATTTAGATATAAGGTCTTAAAAATTTTAACTTTAAAAGTAACTGGCATTTGTGGACTAATTAGTTTGATATAGCACATTGTATGTTGTACGCTAATTGTTCCTTAACTTGTAAAAGTGCAATGTAAATCACAGTCAGGGTAGAAAATAACGTTTAAGGATTTTAACCTTTGTTCAAATTCCTTAAGTTGCAAATATTCGACTTGAACGAGAGTCAACTTCAAAATAGACAATGAGAATAAAATCTATTCTATATCAAGGGTGATCTAAATGTGACGAGGAAATAGTGTGCGGTGACCTCCAATATAAATTCTCTACATAACTTACAAAAAGTTAAGTATATCTGAGTTTAACCAGACCACTGAGCTGATTAACAACAGCTCTCCTAGGGCTGGCCCGAAGGATTAGACATTTTTACGTGGCTAGGAACCAATTGGTTACCTAGCAACGGGACCTACAGCTTACTGTGGGATCCGAATTTTTAATCACCAGAAATGCATTGCTCTGATTCCGCATTAGTAGAGCGGGGAAACGAACTCTTGACTACCAAATCGGAAGGCAAGCAAGTAACCCACTCGTCCAACGAGGAACCGATACACTTTGAGCCTACCGGGACGCACAAGTGCTTCGGGTGTCACAACAGAAAATGGAATGGAATATAAAATTTAGACCAAAAGCCTTGCGCTGGGACCTATGAGGTCATTCAGCGTTTAAAGGGAAACAGAGTAAAAAAGATTTATAAGCTGTAACATGAGGAAATTCTAACAGTTGCACTATGAAACAATTGTTAGGAGAGAGTGGAAAGTAAAATGGTACGTAATGACTCCAGTGCGCAGCGTGATGGGCACTACTTCCCAATGAGAATTCTATATACTCTTCAGAAACTACAGTATTCTGTGGCACTCCTCACAAGGACAGGTTATTCCTTACAGGAACACAGCAAATTTCTAAATCCTACATAGAATACATCAAATTTCAAATCATTTGTGGTACACAGCAAGTTTCTTTGTGGAATACAAATATATAATTCACTGGTGGAATACCGCAAGTTTTTCAATTGCTAGTGGAACACTAAGTATCTAAATCCTTAGTGGAACACAGACTATTCAGAGGCTTTGTGGAATACATTAAGTTTCTAACTCCTTCGTTGTATGCAACTTGTATCTAAACAATTAGCAAAACACAGCAAAAAAGTATCTAAATACTGACTGGAACAACACAAATATCTAAATGCTAAGTGGAATACATCAAGAATATGATTTCGTGAGAGGATAAAACGTCCTATAGCGCTTACAGGGATACAAGACCCCCAAGATGTAGTATGAGAAATATCCAACTTCCTTGGAATGATGCAGTGTTGAGTGATACCAGTACAAGTCACTAAATACAGGATTCCAAGATGTGATAAAATTACTAGAGTTGAAAACGGAAGTCTAATTCTCTTTAGGTGATGTATTACTGTGATACAACGTCCCTAAGCATTCTTAGGGATGCAATAATACTCAAGTGCCGCTAAGAACAGCCTCTGAATTCCTCGAGGGTTGTGATACATCACTCACCTTCCTTTACCCTCGGAACTTTATAAATCAAAGGCTCTAATCTGTCAGTGATACAGACATTGTCAACGAACCGAATGGCTCGACCGTATTCGAAAGAACACAGACTGACTTTGTCGAGGTACGAGTCGCACGATTTTGATCTCCTAAACATCCTATAACCTGCAATGATGGAAGATGGGAAATGAGCTTAGATGGAGACGAAATTGAACTGGGATGGAGAAGAAATTGAACTGGGATGGAGAACTGAACTTGGGTGGACACAAAATTGAACTTGGATGGAGACGAAATTGAACTGGGATGGAGAACTTGGATAGAGACGAAACTGAACTGGGATGGAGGCGAAATTGAACTGGGATGGAGGCGAAATTGAACTTGGATGGAGAAAAAATTGAACTTAAATGGAGACGAAATTGAGCTAGGGTGGAGAATTGAACATGGATGGAGACGAAATTGAACTGGGATGGAGAAGTGAACATGGATGGAGACAAAATTAAACTGGGATGGAGAAGTGAACATGGATGGAGACAAAATTGAACTGGGATGGAGAACTGAACATGGATGGAGACGCGCGACGGAGGAATGAGAGTAAAATGGGGCGGCACAGTAGAGGAGAGAAAAATGGCCAATGGCACAAGCGTGGTATGGGGAAATATTTTGTTATTAAAAAAAGAAATCTTTGGATGTCACTGGAAATGTAAAGGTGTTAGATTAATAAAGGGAAAGAAGGGTGGCAAAGTGAGTCATTAAAACAATAGCATAACATCTGGTAAAGTGAGTCATTGGAAAAATAACAAAACAGATGGTGAAGTGAACGCCATTAGAAAAATGATATAACAGCTGGTAAAATTACAGAAATTGTATCGTATGGATATAAAATGCAGACATTTATGCATCGAGCTTGCTTCATGACAGAAAAAAGGTTTCAAACTATTCCTTTACAGTTATGATAAACAGTTCAAACAAATGCGCCACACTATGCACGTATATGTCAATGCTACTCACTGTTAAAACAGCCTTTATACACGACAGAACTGCGTTCAAAATCTCCCAAAACCGGGGCATACTTTTCTTGCTCACTGAAATTAGAGCCAGATACACTTTCGACTTCATCAACGGAGCAAAAGAATCGTCTAACCTCTTAAACACATGGAATTATACATCAGTCACATCAGTATCATATCGTAGGGGTTTTCTGTCAAAAGTTCTATACCCTGGATGTCAGATTGCCTGCCCAACAACTAAACTTTCGAAAACTACAGTTTACCGATACATAAGAATCGCGATATTATTGTGGTAGCGTAATCATAAACCATCACCTTTTCAAAGCGGAATGTTTTGTGATTATTTTGACAGTAACGCCACATTCTAAGCAAGCACGCCTTTTACGGCGTACTTGCTTAGAATGCATATATGCTGCACTTGAAGCTCATACGGATAAGCAACCACTTATATGCAAATACGCGAACGCTTATGGTTTTCAGTATAATACACACAACACGTACATTGCTTCCGATAACGACATGCCGCAAGTATAAAGTTTCCAGTAAAGAGATGCACAGTGGTATAAGGTTTGCCATATATACATACACAATGAATTGTCTCCTGTATTTATTTTCACAGACACATGCCTTGTTACATACATATATATACACACAGGCTTCAAAACGTCACAGGGTGCTTAGTAGATTCACATCAGCCGTGCATTTGATGTCTAGGCCCGTCCCTTACGTAAGGGACTGGCCTAGACATCAGATGCACAGTTGATGTGAATCTACTATAGCTGGATATACTAGCAAACCAGCTGCTGCTGCGGGGACATCTTTAAATTATCCCCACTTGGCCCGGGAGATCAATTTACATAGCTAACATATTGCCAATATAGCCTTTCCAAATATAGAATATTCGAAAGTTGTCGTCACTTTTAACATTCTATAAGAGCGGCATCGGAAAAACCTGTCATACCTTGAAGTTCAAGTCACCTCTCTGAATGGGGTTTCGGGGTGAAATTTACTGCCATAGACAGGACAAATGAAATGAAAAGAAGAAGAATCTGTCGCCTGAGATGGTACTAAGTTAAGATAACCTTTGGAATAAATATACTAAAATAAACATCGCATCTGAAACGATTCTAACGGGCCTAATCGCCATATTTTTGTGATGATCTGAATTAAAAATTTATATCTCACGATGAAAAATGATCAGACTTAAAGTATAAAACCACAAACTCTTCAGGGCTTTTATTCTTATTCTTCGTGATTAATAGACAGGGGCACAGGGCACGCAGAAACTGCAGCTCTGTAGCTGCAGAACAGTGTGACCTTTGACATGCATATATACAAACTCATTTACATGCACGTAATCCCTTAGGCATGGGTAGGTGATGCAAGTACAAACATTCACTCAAAGAGCAGGCAAACGCATTTCAGGAATATGCAATATTCATTCATTTAAAGAATGCGCAATATTCACTCATTTCGAGAAGATGCAAAATTCACTCATTCAAAGAATTTGTAATATTTACCCATTTAAAGAATAGGCAATATTCTCTCATTCAAAGAACATGCAATATTCACTCATTTCGAGACTATGCAATATTCACTCACTCAACGAATATGCAATATTCACCCATGTAAAGAATATGCAATATTCGCTCATTTAAAGAATCTGCAATAATCGCTCATTTAAAGAATGAGCAATATTCACTCATTTCTAGACTATGCAATATTCACTCACTCAAAGAATGTGTAATATTCGCCCATGTAAAGAATATGCAATATTCACTCGTTTAAAGAAAATCCAGTATCCATTCATTTCACGAATATGTCATATTCGCTCATCTAAAGAATATGCAATATTCACTCATTAAACGAACACGCATTATTCACTCATTTAAAGGAGAGGCAAATATTCACTCAGTCAGAATATCCAATATCAACTCGTACAGAAATGATTCATTATGCCAAACCTGCGAAAATTAGCTAATCGACCGAATTTGATTGACAAGTAATGATTTAGTTTTAAAAATCAATCCATTGAAGGAATTAAAAAGCAAATATTGAGAGAATTAAAAAGTAAATATTGAAACGATTCAGAGCTTTCTGTGTATATGCCATTACTTATCAGCCTCTGCCACATTTACTCTTAACAATCCATCATTTCTTTGCAGATATCTCTTCCCAAAAAATTGAGGTTCTGCATATACTATATATATATATATATATATATATATATATATATATATATGTATATATAATATTATATATATATATATATATATATTATATATATTTATATTATATAAAACTGTCTAAGAAATATAAAAAAGGAAATAAAGATGGATACACAGGGTGTCCATAAAGTCCCAGTACTATTACTAGTATTTGTTGCTCAGAATGGTACTGGGGCTTTATGGACACCCTGTATTATTAGCATTCGAATGCACTTACAGTTGTGTGCAATTGACTTAATGCTGACTTAATGCTGCCATAATTATATCACCCAGTATGCTCTCAAGTAATTGCATAGAACTGTAAGTGCAATCAAATACTAATAGTATATATATCCATTACCCACCCACACACACAGACACAATTGCACATGGTCACGAGTGATTCATTACACAAGACAACCTGAAAGCACTGCAGAGCAGCATTATCAAGCAAACATGCACAAGGAAATACACACGCAGCTGTATAGATCAACGGAAGAACTTGCTGTAATGTAATGTAATGTAATGTAATGTAATGCTCATCACTGCCTCTCCACAGGGTCCTGCAGTCTCTCTCTCTCTCTCTCTCTCTCTCTCTCTCTCTCTCTCTCTCTCTCTCTCTCTCTCTGTCAATCTTGCCTCGTCACAGTTCGGGAGGATTACCGGTACTTCCGGGCACGATTATGCCTGCTCAGGGTCATGCAAGCATGCATGCAATATACAGATAAAGTAGCGGAGACGCCAACTATGCACTTCCGCGGCGGTTAACATCACAGAGCGAAGGTATAAAGGTATATGCATGCATTCACTTAAGTAACCTCATCATAAGTATATTCATTGACATTCACGAGCAGCGTTTCGTGAAGGCATAATGAGCCGTAAGGAAACTTGCATTATCCGTACCTACCTGAGAGCATGCAAATAATTCATCACCAAAATATAGGTCTCGTGTCTGGTTGCGGACGGTAAAAGAAAAAGAGGGGAATAAAAAAAAAAAAAAAAAACGCGCTGACGCGTAATCAAGTTGAATTTATGCAGTTGACGTGCGAGTGAGTTTTGTAACTCTCGCAGACACAATTTTTTTTTATGTACTTTTAATGTACCCCTGACATACATTTACACAAGCTTCTATGCCATGAACGCACTCACGGGCCTCAAACACACAAGTACACTTACATGTATACCTACAAGTTCGCAAACTTGGGAAATATTTTACCCTCGAGGACCTAACGTTCATCTTTTGAATGAATGAATAAAAAATAATAATAATCAATAATAATAAATAATAATAATAATAATAATAAGTGAGTACGAGCGTCCTACGAGTATGTAACGAATACATTTTCAAGAACAGAATATTTGTGTGTGAAAAACCACACATAAT
>NC_087204.1:95537840-95552840 GCF_015104395.2 Macrobrachium nipponense
ATTATGTGTGGTTTTTCACACACAAATATTCTGTACTTGAAAATGTATTCGTTACATACTCGTAGGACGCTCGTACTCGCTTATTATTATTATTATTATTATTATTATTATTATTATTATTATTATTATTATTATTATTATTATTATTATTATTATCAGAAGATGAACGTTAGGTCCTCGAGGGTAAAATATTTCACCCGTTTGCGAACTTGTAGTTATACAAGTAAGTGTACTTGTGTGTTTGAGGCCCGTGGGTGCGTTCATGGCATAGAAGCTTGTGTAAATGATGTCAGTGGGTACATTAAAAGTACATTTAAAAAAAACAAGTGTCACGAGAGTTACAAAACTCACTCGCACGTCAACTGCATAAATTCAACTTGATACGCGTCAGCGCGTTTTTTTTTTTTTTTTTTTTTTTTTTTTTTGTCTCCCCAGACACGAGACCTATATTTTGGTGATGAATTATTTGCATGCTCTCAGGTAGGTACGGATAATGCAAGTTTCCTTACGGTTCATTGCGCCTTCACTTTAATCACTTTTTTTATGTGTATGTTCAAGCGATGAAGTGCACGAAACGCTGCTCCTCGTGAATATCAATGAATATACTTATGATGAGGTTACTTAAGTGAATGCATGCATATACCTTTATACCTTCGCTCTGTGATGTTAACCGCCCGGCGGAAGTGCATAGTTGGCGTCTCCGCTACTTTATCTGTATATTGCATGCATGCTGCATGACCCTGAGCAGGCATAATCGTGCCCGGAAGTACCGGTAATCCTCCCGAACTGTGACGAGGCAAGATTGACGAGAGAGATAGAGAGAGAGAGAGAGAGAGAGAGAGATAGAGAGAGAGAGAGAGAGACTGCAGGACCCTTTGGTTTAGAGGCAGTGATGAGCATTACATTACATTACATTACAGCAAGTTCTTCCGTTGATCTATACAGCTGCGTGTGTATTTCCTTGTGCATGTTTGCTTGATAATGCTGCTCTGCAGTGCTTTCAGGTTGTCCTGTGTAATGAATCATCGTCGTGACCATGTGCAATTGTGTCTGTGTGTGTGGTGGGTGGGTAATGGATATATATATACTATTAGTATTTGATTGCACTTACAGTTCTATGGAATTACTTGAGAGCATACTGGGTGATATAATTATGGCAGCATGAAGCCAATTGCATACAACTGTAAGTGCATTCGAATACTAATAATGCAGGGTGTCCATAAAGCCCAGTACCATTCTGAGCAACAAATACTAGTAATAGTACTCGGACTTTATGGACACCCTGTATATCCATCTTTCTTTCCTTTTTTTATATTCTTAGGCAGTTTTATATATATATATATATATATATATATATATATATATATATATCTATATATCTATATATATATATATATATATATATATATATATATGCAGAACCTCAATTTTTTTGGAAGAGATATCTGCAAAGAAATGAAGGATTGTTTTAATAGCAATGTGGCAGAGGCTGATAAGTAATGGCATATACACAGAAAATCTCTGAATCGTTTCAATATTTTGCCTATTAATTCTCTCTCCTCAATATTTTGCTTTTTAATTCCTTCAATGGATTGATTTTTAAAAATAAATCATTACTTGTCAATCAAATTCGGTCGATTAGCTAATTTTCGCAGGTTTGGCATAATGAACTCATTTCTGTACGAGTTGATAATGGATATTCTGACTGAGTGAATATTTGCCTCTTCCTTTAAATGAGTGAATAATGCGTGTTCTTTTAATGAGTGAATATTGCATATTCTTTAGATGAGCGAATATGACATATTCTTGAAATGAATCGGATACTGGATTTTCTTTAAACGAGTGAATATTGCATATTGCTTTACAATGGGTGAATATTGCACATTCTTTGAGTGAGTGAATATTGCATAGTCTCGAAATGAGTGAATATTGCATATTCTTTGAATGAATTTGAATATTGCCTATTCTTTAAATCGGTAAATATTACAAATTCTTTGAATGAGTGAATTTTGCATCTTCTCGAAATGAGTGAATATTGCGCATTCTTTAAAACAATGAACTGAATATTGCATATTCCTGAAATGCGTTTGCCTGCTCATTGAGTGAATGTTTGTACTTGCATCAACCTACCCATGCCTAAGGGATTACGTGCATGTAAATGAGTTTGTATATATGCATGTCAAAGGTCACACTGTTCTGCAGCTACAGAGCTGCAGTTTCTGCGTGCCCTGTGCCCCTGTCTATTAGTCACGAAGAATAAGAATAAAGGCCCTGAAGAGTTTGTGGTTTTATACTTTAAGTCTGATCATTTTTCATCGTGAGATATAAATTTTCAATTCAGATCATCACAAAAATATGGCGATCGGGCCCGTTAGAATCGTTTCAGATGCGATGTTTATTTTAGTATATTATTCCAAAGGTTATCTTAACTTAGTACCATCTCAGGCGACAGATTCTTCTTCTTTTCATTTCATTTGTCCTGTCTATGGCAGTAAATTTCACCCCGAAACCCCATTCAGAGAGGTGACTTGAACTTCAAGGTATGACAGGTTTTTCCGATGCCGCTCTTATAGAATGTTAAAAGTGACGACAACTTTCGAATATTCTATATTTATTTGGAAAGGCTATATTGGCAATATGTTAGCTGTGTAAATTGATCTCCCGGGCCAAGTGGGGACAATTTTCTTTAAAGATGTCCCCGCAGCAGCAGCTGGTTTGCCAGTTATATCCAGCTATAGTAGAATCACATCAACCGTGCATCTGATGTCTAGCCAGTCCCTTACGTAAGGACGGACCTAGACATCAAATGCACGGTTGATGTGATTCTACTAAGCATCCTGTGACATTTTGAAGCCTGTGTGTATATATATGTGTAACAAGGCATGTGTCTGTGAGAATAAATACAGGAGACAATTCAACATTATATCCACTGTGCATCTCTTTACTGGAAACTTTATACTTGCGGTATGTCGTTATCGGAAGCAATGTGTGTATTGTGTGTATTATACTGAAAACCATAAGCGTTCGCGTATTTGCATAATAAACTGTCTGCTTATCCGTATGAGCTTCAAGTGCAGCATATATGCATTCTAAGCAAGTACGCCGTAAAAGGGCGTACGTACTTGCTTAGAATGTGGCGTTAATGTCAAAATAATCACAAAACATTCAGCTTTGAAAAGGTGATGGTTTATGATTACGCTACCACAATAATACCACGATTCTTATGTATCGGTAAACTGTAGTTTTCGAAAGTTTAGTTGTTGGGCAGGCAATCTGACATCCAGGGTATAGAACTTTTAACAGAAAACCCCTACGATATGATACTGATGTGACTGATGTATAATTCCATGTGTTTAAGAGGTTAGACGATTCTTTTGCTCCGTTGATGAAGTCGAAAGTGTATCTGGCTCTAATTTCAGTGAGCAAGAAAAGTATGCCCCGGTTTTGGGAGATTTTGAACGCAGTTCTGTCGTGTATAAAGCCTTTTTTTTTACAGTGAGTAGCATTGACATATACGTGCATAGTTGGGCGCATTTGTTTGAACTGTTTATCATAAATGTAAAGGAATAGTTGAAACCCTTTTTTTCACATTGTCATGAAGCAAGCTCGATGCATAATGTCTACATTTTATATCCATACGATACAATTTCTGTCATTTTACCAGCTGTTATACCATTTTTCTAATGGCGTTCACTTCACCATCTGTTCGTTATTTTTCCAATGACTCACTTTACCAGATGTTATGCTATTGTTTTAATGACTCACTTTGCCACCCTTCTTTCCCTCTATTAATCTAACACCTTTACATTTCCAGTGACATCCAAAAATTTCTTTTTTTAATAACAAAATATTTCCCCATACCACGCTTGTGCCATTGGCCATTTTTCTCTCCTCTACTGTGCCGCCCCATTTTACTCTCATTCCTTCGCCTGGGCGTCTCCATCCATGTTCAGTTCTCCATCCCAGTTAAATTTTGTCTCCATCCATGTTCACTTCTCATCCAAGTTCAATTTTGTCTCCATCCACGTTCACTTCGTCAATCCAGTTCAATTTTGTCTCCATCCATGTTCACTTCTCTATCCAAGTTCAATTTTGTCTCCATCCATGTTCAGTTCTCCATCCCAGTTCAATTTCTTCTCCATCCATGTTCAGTTCTCCATCCAAGTTCAGTTCTCCATCCAGTTTCAATTTCGCCTCCATCCAAGTTCAGTTCTCCATCCTAGTTCAATTTCGTCCTCATCCAAGTTCAATTTGTTTCTATCCAAGTTCAATTTCGCCTCTATCCCAAGTTCAATTTGTTTGTCCATCCAAGTTCAGTTCTCATCCAGTTCAATTTCTTCTCCATCCATGTTCAGTCTCCATCCAAGTTCAGTTCTCCATCCCAGTTCAATTTCGCCTCCATCAAGTTTCAGTTCTCATCCTAGTTCAATTTCGTCTCAATCCAAGTTCAGTTTCGTTCTATCCAAGTTCAATTTCGCCTCTATCCAAGTTCAATTTTGTGTCCATCCAAGTTCAGTTCTCCATCCCAGTCCCAATCTCTTCTCCATCCCAGTTCAATTTCGCCTCCATCAAGCTCATTTTCCATCTTCCATCATTGCAGGTTATAGAATGTTTAGGAGATCAAAATCGTGCGACTCTTACCTCGACAAAGTGCAGTCTGTGTTCTTTCGAATACGGTCGAGCCATTCGGTTCGTTGACAATGTCTGTATCACTGACAGATTAGAGCCTTTGATTTATAAAGTTCCGAGGGTAAAGGAAGGTGAGTGATGTATTACAACCCTCGAGGAATTCAGAGGCTGTTCTTAGCGGCACTTGAGTATATTGCAATCCCTAAGAATGCTTAGGGACGTTGTATCACAGTAATACATCACCTAAAGAGAATTAGAACTTCCGTTTTCAACTCTAGTAATTTTATCAACATCTTGGAATCCTGTATTTTAGTGACTTGTACTGGTATCACTCAACACTGCATCATTCCAAGGAAGTTAGATATTTCTCATACTACATCTTGGGGTCTTGTATCCCTGTAAGCGCCATAGGACGTTTTATCCTCTCAAGAAATCATATTCTTGATGTATTCCACCCTTAGCATTTAGATAATATGTGTTGTTCCAGTCAGTATTTAGCTACTTTTTTTGTCTTGTTTTGCTAATTGTTTAGATACAAGTTGCATACGACGAAGGAGTCAGAAACTTAATGTATTCCACAAAGCCTCTGAATAGTCTGTGTTCCACTAAGGATTTAGGTACTTTGTGTTCCACTAGCAATTGAAAATCTTGCGGTATTCCACCAGTGAATTAGATATTTGTATTCCACAAAGAAACTTGCTGTGTACCACAAAAGATTGAAATTTGATGTATTCTACGTAGGATTTAGAAATTTGCTGTGTTCCTGTAAAGGAATAACCTGTCCTTGTGAGGAGTGCCACAGACACTGTAGTTTGTGAAGAGTATATAGAATTCTCATTGGGAAGTATAGTGCCCATCAGCTGCGCACTGTAGTCATTACGTACCATTACTTTCCCACTCTCTCCTAACAATTGTTTCATAGTGCAACTGTGAGAATTTCCTCATGTTACAGCTTATAAATCTTTTTTACTCTGTTTCCCTTTAAACGCTGAATGACCTCATAGGTCCCAGCGCAAGGCTTTTGGTCTAAAATTTTATATTCCATTCCATTTTCTGTTGTGACACCCGAAGCACTGTGCGTCCCGGTAGGCTCAAAGTGTATCGGTTCCTCGTTGGACGAGTGGGTTACTTGCTTGCCTTCCGATTTGGTAGTCAAGAGTTCGTTTCCCCGCTCTGCCAATGCGGAATCAGAGCAATGCATTCTGGTGATTAAAAATTCGGATCCCACAGTAAGCTGTAGGTCCCGTTGCTAGGTAACCAATTGGTTCCTAGCCACGTAAAAATGTCTAATCCTTCGGGCCAGCCCTAGGAGAGCTGTTGTTAATCAGCTCAGTGGTCTGGTTAAACTCAGATATACTTAACTTTTTGTAAGTTATGGTAGAGAATTTATGTTGGAGGTCACCGCACACTATTTCCTCGTCACATTTTAGATCACCCTTGATATAGAATAGATTTTATTCTCATTGTCTATTTTGAAGTTGACTCTCGTCAAATCGAATATTTGCAACTTAAGGAATTTGAACAAAGGTTAAAATCCTTAAACGTTATTTTCTACCCTGACTGTGAGTTACATTGCACTTTTACAAGTTAAGTAACAATTAGCGTACAACATACAATGTGCTATATCAAACTAATTAGTCCACAAATGCCAGTTACTTTTAAAGTTAAAATTTTTAAGACCTTATATCTAAATTTTACAAGATTTGTTATACAAAATATTTTTTTAAATATCTGGATTCCAAAATTTAAGTTTTTCAGGAATTGTGCTTTCCAAAATGAAGAGAATTTAATTGCAAATAAACTTTTATAATAAGATGAATTTTAGGGGTTTTTTTGCGAAAATCTTATATATTTTCATATGGGTTAGTAACACAATTTTATTATATCGTTAAAGCCTTGTTTTATGCATTCATATCAGAACATACTCGACAGGTTAGAAGGACTCTCTCTCTCTCTCTCTCTCTCTCTCTCTCTCTCTCCTCCTCGTCTCTCAGCTCTCTCTCTCTCTCTCTCTCCTCTCTTTCTTTCCCTTATAATGGCGAGATTCATGTCTAAAATTAAGAATTCGTGTTAACAATATTTGAAAAATAGAAAAAACAAAACCCTATCCTTATCCTTTTTTAGTAGGCAAATCATTGTAGGGCTCGTAATATACCTGTAAACAAATTCATTACAATTGAGATCATCATCACACCTCAGATTTATTTACTTTATTTGTGTATGTTCACTGGCACTTCTTCGTATAAAAGAAGCTAATGCACATACCGCATTTCCTGAAGAAATTAAATTGTTTGAAGGGCAAACTACGGTATTCCGAATTGGAAGCTACACAATTTTGACGCATATCAAAGAAAAACAGGTTCTCAGTACAAGAATTTGGTCAATATTTTTAAATTCAATTTGTTAAATGTGTGTAAAATTTAATATAACTACGTACCTAGATATGTTAACGTACTATTATAAATACTCCCACATACAGAACTGGGCAACCATGCCTTTATGGAATAAATTTGTAATGAAATGACTATTATAACGATGACGCGATAATGTAAGTTTATACGTTATGATCGACTTCCCTCATATCTCTCACTGGAATGCTGTGTTATACAAAGTAGTACGTAGTAGTAGTAGTAGAAAACGAAGTAGTATGAGTAGCATCACTATTCTTACACTAATCTTAATTCAGGAACGAAAAAAAAACTGTATCATAGACCTGAAAACATGAAGCATACGCTTAATATTTCCTTTTTTTTTTTTTAACACCCGGGTACCAGTCTGAACTGAAATAATGCGTCTAGCAGTCTCAGCCATCATTTCACCCTTGTTCACAATTCTTCGTTCAATATTATCCTTTTTGTCATACTATAGGTCTGCCGGAAGGGAGCATCGATAACTTGCTGAACGATGGTATAGGAACCAGAAGTTGGCGGACAATCTGTGCTACCAGGAGTTGGCATCTCAGTCGGACCTCAGGAAGCAAGCGGAGCAGGAAGATTACAAAGTAAGGGAGGGAGTGCGTTGTAGGTCCTGCGTCCGTAGTCGACTTATTTTAGTTATTCCTTCAATGGATCTTTACTAGATAGTGACCCCCAAGTAGTCCAATCTTAGATGATAAACCCCAAGAAGTATCAGTCCTAGAGCCTTGTTAGGGGTCACCATCTAAGAGAGATCCTCTCCAATTTTTTGGTATGGAATTACGAGATCCGCAACCGTAGACTATAACCCGTAGTCTTTTCAGTAGGTCTAGCTCTCAGTCACGGTCACATTTACATTGATGCTTTCATTTTCTTTTCCCTCTCTGAAACCAGGTATCACCGAAAGAAGTGTATGAAGCGCTGTTAGTGGATCACTCCGTCCTGAAACATGGAATTCAAGAAAAAATTAAAGGAATATCGGATTGATCTGAACGTGAAGCAGTCGGCTTGGGAAAAACTCAACACGGAAACCTTCCTTCCAATGCTCACAGGTTGGTGCGTCTCTCTCTCTCTCTCTCTCTCTCTCTCTCTCTCTCTCTCACAGCCGATCATATTGGTTGCGATAGTCCGAAGGTTATCCTTGATGATCTTGCTATCCCATGAGAAATGCTAGAGGCTAAGTTACATGGGATCGATTTAGTAACATTTTTTATAATAAATTTTTTTACATCATTAAATTAAATGAAATCACAATCAATCACAGCTTTTTAGGCAGCTTTCATAAGCAATTTAATTCCTGAAAAATGTTACTGACTGGCTAGTAGGCTATAGCCTACACTACTACATTATACTACAGGCAATCCTTGCCGCAATAAAATTCAGTGATATAGCTACGAGATAAAAAAAAAAAAAAAAAAAAAAAAAAAAAAAAAAAAAAAAAAAAAAAAAAAAAAAAAAAAAGTTGATTTCTCAATAGTACCTAGTGTTTTAGAAATTTATCAATGTAACTTTGAGCCTTCACCGGTTTATTGAGAAAAACAGAAACAATAGAACAATATTAATAAGGAAATAATATATTTTGAATTTTCCTTCATACACATGTATATTTTGAATTACACTCTACATCATTTCTTGGAATCTTTTGAGTAATAAATGAAATGGATCATCAACCATTACATAAAAGCATGTGCCCTACAGATAGATCCATTTAATTATGGTTTTGCTACATAAATTTTTGAATGCAATATTTCTTATGTAATTTTGTACTACTTTGTACTTCAGTTGAATCAATTCAAAATATTTTGCAATAAAAACAGATATAAATCAATTACTTAGAACTTAACTGAATACTCTTTCAATGTTTCTATAAGGCAAAAGCATTTTTTCTTTTTTTGCTCATGAGCAAATTTATTAATTACTTGATCAATGTCTATATCAACGTCAGGGTGAATATACAGAAGTGCGAGTCCAGTTAGTCTTTCATCAGTCATTCTGTTTTCTTTTAAATAATTCTTTAAAATTTCCATAGCACTAAAGGATCTTTCAGCAGTGCAAGTTGTAACTGGAACTGTGCATAATATCAACAAGAGATTCTTGATATAGGTTAAATCGTCCTGGAATAATGTCAAGTGCTTCTAAAAGGGGAACTTGGGATGTCTGATTTAGGAAGATCGGAGCAAAATTCCTTCCAGTCAAAATATTCATTTCTAACTTCTTCATCAGAAATTGCAAGTAATCTGCATAAAATTTGGCATGAATCCTGAATATCCTCCCAATTACTGTCCTTTATTTCTGATGGTATAGTGCAATCATTTTTTGTACTAGAAGACTTGTGGTCAGTAAACCGTGTTTCTAATGATTCGATCACAGAATCTAAGAATGGAAACCAGATAGATCTCTTAAAGCATAGCATATTTAATGATGGAATAAGTATCCATTTCAAAATACCGTTACAAGCATTAGGCTATACCTAGGCTATACCCTTACAATTGAGTTCTCATTAATTGACCTCACAGGCGAGGCCATAGGACACATTAGGCCTAAGAAAAAATAAATGCACAAGTGCTAATCTAGTTAAGTTCATTTGTAACACATTCACTAGGTCATAGCCATGCCCAAAACATATTTTGGGAAAAATATTATGAATAGACAATACCAAAAAATGATCTGCGTGTCTTTTCAAAATGTAGATTTAAGGTCTGTTTCACTGAGGTATTAAAGTAAAAAACGCTACAAAATATTTTGGGCAAAATATTATGAATAGGCAATAGGCCTATACTTTAACACTAAATGCGCAAGTGCTATTCTAGTTAACTTCATTTGTAACACTATTCAATAGGCATAGCCGAGCCCAAAAAATATTTGCACTTATCCTAAGAGAGAGAGAGATCCAAAATACACATCCTGTCTCTGTAATGAAATACTACTAGATTTGTCCAATTTTAAAGAGAAAAAAAATACTACTGACTACTAGATCCAATCCAAAAACACTAGATATTGTAGGAAAAAAAAATACAAGGACTGCAACACTCTTCATTGCTTGGTACGAGGCTGAGAGGATTCTTTTTACTTCCATTTATATATTTATTTATTTTATGTATTAAAAAACGAAATCCCCAAATCAAATTCATATCCGTATGTCTATGTCTATGTCTGACGTTTTTATCAAGTATCCCTGCTTTCGCTATTAAGCGTTCAGACGGGATTTCCAAATCACTTATATTATAGTTAAAAATTTAAAAGTCTATGTAATGTAAAGAGGGTTAATTGCATTTGTCTCAGTGTTATAGCTGAGTGAAAATAAATGGGTTTTCAATAGCTTTTTGAACTGAAAGATATTTTCAGCACACTTAACTGATGCCAGAAGTTGATTATACAATCTAGGAGCGCAGTGCTTAAAAGTTCTCCTACCAAGAGTGGTCGTTGCACGAGGCTCATCAAGTCTGAAATCATCACGGGAAAGGCGTGTATGAACACCAGGCCCTACTACGTATCTTTTCAGGCAACCTTTTGAGATACAATGGGGGGGGCTCTCTCGTGGGTTAATAACTTGATACTGTTAAGACGCAAAGTTTAAAAACAAAATAATCCTTGCTTTGACTGATAACCAGTGTAATTTAATTAGGTTGGAGTAATATGTTCTCGCGGGGATATACCAACAGTTCCGTCTAGCAGCTCTATTCAAAATCATTTGAAGTTTCTTAAGACGATAATTAGGTAAATTGTAATACAACGAGTCACAATAGTCTACTCTACTAACTACCAAACTATTAATTAGCAGCTTATTGTGGCGTCCTCGTTAAGATATCTTCTAATGGATGCGATATTCCTCAGATGATAATTTGCGGTCCTAACCACATTGTTAATATGTTCATCAAATGTCAAAGAACCATCAACTACCACCCCGAGTCTCTGACTTTATCTGTTAACAAAATATTTTCCTTATTGATGGAGATGCTATTAACGTTATCAAACCTTCTAAATTTATATTTAGTGCCAATAAGAATACATTCAGTTTTATTTTCATTTAGTTTCAGCTTTTTCTTTGCATTCCATTTCGAAACATTTGCCATAAGTCTATCAATAACAGCTTGATCTTCAATAATGTCATCCACAACTGGGTGTCATCAGCAAAAAATTTACATTGAACGCCATGTAATTTAAAATATCCAAGACACTCGATTGTATAAATACTAAAAAGAACCGGGCCAAGTACGCTTCCTTGTGGAACACCCGTTGTGAGCTTTCTACTTTCAGAATATCTATCTTTAACCTTCATCCTGAAAAGATCTATTCGATAAATAGTTAGTTATTAAAACAGTTTAAGAGCATCCCCATCGTCCGAATAGCAGTCTATCCCTCCTATTAACACTTCATGAACCACTGTATCAAAAGCAGCGCTAAGATCTAGGAGAATAAGCAAGCTACATTTACCGTCATCAGAGAAACCTAACAAATCATTAATTACGGCACAAAGAGCTGTTTCAGTAGAATGGAATTTCCGATAAGCCGACTGATCTTCAGGAATAGCTCAATTACTTTCAAGTGCTGACTGAGTTGATCTAAAACGGAAGTCTCGATCATTTTTGACAAAAAAGACAAGTTAGAATTTGGTCTGTAAGATTTTAATTCTTGATGATCAAGGGATCCTTTAATTTTTAGATGATTTAATGATAGCAACTTTTTCAAAGGACGGGACCAAGCTCTTAGTAATACTCAAGTTGACTATTCGAAGCTGCAATTGCAATAACCTATCTATGTTCGGGGCGTCGATGACCTCATTTATTGGAAAAGGATCGTTACTGCAATAAGAGCGGCCAGAACTAATGAACATAGTTTTGTAAGCATCGAGTGAAATTGGCCTAAACTGCAAGAACTTTGAGAAAGGAAAATCAGGAAAGTAAGGATAGGGGGCAAGAAACGTCAGTTGTGAAGTTACAAAGTAAACAGGCAACCTTTGACTCAAAGAATTCAGCAAATTCATTTGCCAACAATTCAAGTTCAGACCTCCCGTCTGGTAAAACATGCCTCTTAATTTTCCCTAAAAGTTCATCGAACACAGAATACAGCCTTTTGATATTGGACCCAACCTCAGTTCTTTTTCATTATAATATGTCCTCTTTACATTTCTTAACAATCTATTTACCTCATTCCTAGCTCCACATATACATTCGATTCTCTCTGTTTTATGCTTATGCCAACGTGACTCTGCCAACCTCCGTTTTTTTCCTTGCTTCCCTAATTGCAGCGTTGAACCATGGGGAGTTGTCTTGATGACAATATCTTTCTCTACCACAGGGCACATTTTATAATATTCTTTGGAAAATACAGAAAAATACAGAGCAACAAGACAGACCACACATTCACCTACAGAAATATTTCTGCTACTTTTTAAGTCAGTACATCCACAGGGTTCATTATATTTTTCTTCAATAACAGTAACACCCACATCTTTAGTACAGTGTAGAGTCTAATAACCGTTGTTCCTAAATGTTATTTTAGGTCCTAAGTTTACTTGGTAATAAGACTGAAATATCAAACATAATAAGCTTTGTGTAAAAAGAGATAGAAAAATCTGGCTCCACTATCAAATTCATAAAGTAATTATCACCCATAAAACAAAACACAGCATCTAGAATATGATCTGACCTAGAGGGTAAATACATTCACCTTATTAACAAAATTCATATTCATAGTCTATATATATATATATATATATATATATATATATATATATATATATATATGTATATATAGTATATATATATATATATATATATATATATATATATATATATATATATATATATATATATATGACTGGTAAAAATGTTCTGTAACAACAGAGTTCCATCTAATAAAAGGAGCCCATAAAAACACCAAAATAGAGAAAAAAGTACTATATTTCAGAGACTGCGTCTCCCTCTTCAGTAGATGAATGAGAAAAGTTTACAGAAAAGGTGGTATTTATACCAAGAGGTCCATCCACAAAACAAGCCATTTTAAGTCACACCCCGCTGATAATCTTCCTTTAATCTTCTTTAAGGGTTGGTTGAATGAAGACGTTGTCGATCGTGTCCGAAATCCATCCTCCTTTTGAGATGTTCATTACCTGCCTCTCTTTTATTAAGGCCGATTCCATCATTTGACTCTTGTACCGGCAGTTGCTGCTATAAAATTACACGTGACAAATTCCAGTTTATTCTATGGTTATGTTCATTTAATATGGTTGAAAATAGCCGAGTTCTGTTGTCCATACCTAACTGACCGTTTGTGTGTTGTATTAATCTCTGGGGAAGGGACTTTACCACTGGTAAAATCCGATGTAAGATTGGTCACAGTCCTGGCATGGATTTCGTATACCCCAGAGTCCTTTGGAGATGTCTTTTGTTGGACGTTAATCAGGGATTTGGCTAAGGTGTTTGGGTAAGTAAATACAAAAGGGTTCGATTTTCCGAGGGGGTTGGTTATTCTCTTAATCGTGTCCAGATGGTGGGGAATTATTATTTTATTGTTGGGTGTATCTCTGTCTTGTCTTTAGGGGGTCGGTAGAAAATTACGTTTAGCTTTGTGAATTGCTTTCTCAATTATATGGTCAGGATATTTTAAAGACGAAAGTTGCTTGCGAATTAGTTCAAATTCTTTTTCCAGGAATTCTGGGGAACAAATTCGTAAGGCCTCTTAAGAACAAGTTACTAGCTACACCTATTTGATAGAAAATGTCATGATAGCTAAAGTAGTGAATGTATGAAAGTGAGAACGTTGGTTTTCTGTATATGGTAAATTTGTATTCTGTCGTATCTCTGATTATTAAAACATCAAGAAAAGGAATTTTGTTGTCTGTTTCCCATTCAACTTTAAATTTGATGCTGGGCACTAATGTGTTTTAATTTCGAGAGGAATTCATTGAAATTGCCCCACCTATTATCCCAAATGGTTAGGATATCATCCACGTATCTCATCCACAGCATGTTTTTTGGGTTTTATTGCATTTATTACTGTAGTTTCAAAGTATTCCATGTACAGATTGGCTAGAAACAGGACTTAAAGGACTACCCATACTACACCCGAATTTTTGCTTGTAGAATGATTCCCCGAAATGAAAATACGTTTATTAGATGCACATAATTCAACTAGCTTTATTATTTTGTCAAGCGCCAATGGGAAATGATCTGAATAGGGGGATAATTTTACCCTTAAAAACTTGTAAAGAACGTCCTGTACTGGTACTTTAGTGAACAGGGAATCTACATCAAGGCTTAAAAGTTTATGTTGTGAAGTGGTATATGTGCTTCTCTGAATTTGTGACAAAAATCTTCCGAATGTTTAATGTGACTGGGAGAAAAAGTGCCTAAAAAGGGGAAAGGAGGAGGCCAGCTAACCATTTAGAAATTTTGTAATTGAAAGCACCGGCACATGAAACGATGGGTCTGAATGGAAGATTGTCTTTGTGAGTTTTGGGAAGGTCATAAAAATAGGGTAATTTAGGATTAATTACTTTAAATTTCTCTAATAGTTCAATACTCTTTTTGTCTTTGCCAATTAATCTTACTTTCCGAAAAATTCTGTGGGGAACGTTTTGGAGGGGATTTTTCGTCAGTTTTTCGTATGTGTTGTGTCGCTAAGGAGCTGGTTGATTTTGTCAAGGTAGAAGTCTTTGTCCATTATTACGATTTTGCCGTCTTTGTTGGATCTACTTATTATAACATCTAACTTTTTTAGCGAGTGGATGGCTATCATGAATCTGCGGGGAACAGGATATTTCTTATGTAAGTCAGTAAAGCATTTAGTCAAACACTCCTTTTAAAACATATCTCTTCACGGTTGTAGTTTTTGTCAGATATGAATTTATCAAAAGCCACTATGAAGTCTAGGTTGTTTTTGCGGTCTGGCATAAGGGCAAAGGATAAGCCTAAATTTAAAACTAAAATGTTGATTTACAGTAAGGGGGGTGTTG
>NC_087204.1:95560340-95587780 GCF_015104395.2 Macrobrachium nipponense
AAATGGACAGATGTTTCTCCATCAAGAATAACGGCCATGAGATGATCCAGTTAAGAGCTGAACGCAAGTTTGAGATAAGCTGTCAAGCAGTAAGTGGGAAGTTTGACCTACACCTACTCAAGCCAAATCCTACTGAAGATCCTGAAGATGTCAAGAATAGGCAATGAAAGGATTTCCAGATGACCAACCCTCAAGTGGGCCTTTCAACACAGAAGCCATACATATTTCATGATTCGCCATTATATGTCTTAAGCAGATTCTTGACTGGTCTGTACATACCACTGCTGTACAGTTACTCGAATATTGCATCTTTATTATCAGACGTTTGTGTGAATTCTGTGAGTGCATCACTTATAACTATGTTGGAATATGGCAGACAATTTATTAAAGTACTGAGTCAATTCTTTCAACAAGACAACAAGAGGATTGTGTAGTCCCAAGGCTGGAAAGGGGGGGCTGGATATCCATCTTAATCACTGAATCTCTGAAGGTTTTCACCAGAAGTTTTGCAAGTATATTGAAGTTGAAGATAAAAAGGCATTATACATGTATGAGGAATTTTGTACAGAAGTTTAGAACTTTTCCCCAATTCGTTGGAGGTCTTACAAAGCTGTACTGATGTTAAACTAATTTTTGCAGAAGTCTTACGAAGTTTGTGTGAGGATTTGTTAAAAGTTTTAAAGAGTTTCTGCAAAGCTCTACGAATGTTTTGATAAGTTTTGTTTTTTACAGAGGTTTTATAGAATTTGCTTCGCAGTCTGATGCAAGTATGCTTTTACTAATCAGAACTTATTTTCATCCTTATGTAATACTTTAATTATAAAGTTTGAATTATTTTTCCTTACAAGACATTTTTGTTCAGCTGAAATATCCTTTTTTTACAAGACAAAAAAGCAACTGCATTATTGCATTTTGCTTCATGAATCATTTTACCTAATCAAGAATGTTTCCTGAGGTTTTAAACAGTTCGCAAAATTATTAGATAAGGAAGAAGCTCTGGGGGACAGATAGATTCCTTCTCTTAGGCATAAGTAAAGCTGATATGTTTATTTCTGATCCAGTTTACGCTTTTTCTTCTTCTTCTTCTCCTTCTTCTTCTTATTGCCTGTGCTGCTCTGCCTTCATGCCAGGAATGTTAAAATGCCTGAGCCGTGTAAGACAGTTGCCCAGTCTATTATTATTGATGTTATGTGTAATCTCTCTCTTCTCTCTCTCTCTCTCTCTCTCTCTATCTCTCTTTCTCTCTCTCTCTCTCTCTCTCTCTCTCTTTTTTACCTTTTTAACTGTACTAACTACCTACAGTATCCCATTGTCTTATTGATGTTTAATGATAATATATCGCCCGTCCATCATTCCAAAAAAAACAAAATCAATAGTTGAATTGACACATTTCAGTGAACTGGATTCATGATAAGTTTGAATGTACTCGTAAGTGTTTCAGTAACTCTTAAGTAAAGTAATATAAGCGGGCTTCACCTTCCATTTTCACAAATTCTCTTAAATTTCGATACCCTGACCCTATTTATTCCACCTTGCAGGGAAAGGATACACCAAACTGAGAGAAGGAACCCTTCGGAAAGTGACGAGTTCATCCAGAAGTTCTTCGAGCTCGTTTACATGGAGACCAGATCGGACAGCGCCGTTTCAGCCTCCTCCTCGACCACCGAGTACGAAGCCAGAATCACTCCTCCGGGACAAGTCAGTACCCCCCCTCCGCAGGAGCCCGAGGACACGGTCATTGGCGGAAGAAGAAGAAGAGGAGTCTTAGGAGATCGATGAAAGGGGCCCTTCGATAGGCCTTATGATTTTTTTGCCCGGTTTTTTTGCAGTCTTTGTATGTGGAATCGGTGTCATACGAGACCGTGATTGGTCCTCGTGATTTGGATGTATTTGTGAATACATCTGTTTCTCCGCGTTTTGGTCTGAGACCTATACGAAGCCAATCCTTCTCACTGTAAATATGGCCATAGTACGGCTTACAATCGTCGAGAAATAGGCTTATTAAGAGAGAAGTGCATTGGGGTGGTATCCTTTGCAAATGGACCTCTCATCAATATCGGTTTTAGATACATCCTCACCAGAAGATTCTTGTCAGTGTTATCCGTCCAGCGCATGCGCGTATCCGTCCACCGGCGCAATGTTGCAATTGCTCTTACACAAACACACACACATACGAAACACAAGGCTTATTTTCCATAAGGCCACACACAGAGAATTCAGTACTATTCTCTTACACTTTACCTCTTAAAATCACTTTAGTTCTAAGACTCAGAAGGTTCGGTCTAGAGCACATGAAGTGGTCTAGATGCTTCTCCTGCTTTCACATCTTCTCATAATCTCCTCCTCCCCCGCTTCTCCCACCTCCAACACTCACATCATACTATCACCTCCCTTCACTTCCCCAACATTCACATCCACATCACTTACCTTCATGCTTCCACTTGAATATACGGATCTCACCTTCGAGTTTGACATGAAAGTCATAAAACTAAGTCACTTCATAATAATGTGCATAAACACGTCGTAGAAAGGAAGAACAGTTTAAATACAGCTGCTTGTCATCAGTTTTTATGTGCATATTTATTCTGTGCTAAGATATAATACAGTATACTTCCATAAGACAGGGTTGTTTAAACATACATTTATATGAAAAGGCATTACCGATAAATTCGAGTTACTGTTCTATGTATCGCCTAAGATAATATCTCTCTGTCATCATGACAGATTTTAACCAAAGGATATTTCTTTACCTAGTCATAACTTTTAGGGAAATTTTTATCCTCATCTTGTAGCAGCTTTGCATCGAAGGATGTTACAAGCTAAAATTCCAAAACTAAAATTATTATTGAAGTCCAATTCATTGAAAATAGATATTTTGTAAAGAGCAGTTATGCAATCAGAAAAAAAAGGCACTTTACTAGCACTACCAATTCCGTCCACAATCCGCTTATTTCAATACATCAAGTGCATTCACAAGCACTTATTGTTAGGCGTAGTAGAACTCGACAGCAAACCGCAGTGCCTGTATATAAACCGTCCATGTGTCATTCATTGTTTCTGTGTTACAACATGTAGTAATACATGAGAATACAATTAGTCTGTGGTGCCACTAAATGTGCTATATTTTGCATTTTGCAGAAAGGAAACCTTGCCAAGACTCCCTTTTTATTTTGTAGTGATATTTTGTATATGGTTAGGTAATATAGGCCTATATATAATGTATATATATATATATATATATATATATATATAATATATAGATATATATATATATATATACTTTTAATCTATATATATATATATATATATATACTTTTATATATATTATATATATATATATGGATAATATATAGTATATATATATATATATATATATATATATTATATATATATACATATGATATATATACTATAGTATATTATATATATAAATATATATATTATATATATATACGCATTAAGGTCACATTTCTTGAAACGAGCCACTCTCTCTCTCTCTCCTCTCTCTCTCTCTCTCTCTCTCTCTCTCTCTCTCTCTCTCTCTCTCTCTCTCTCAGCTCATATATTTTAGGGTACCAGGTCCACTACTAAGGAATTTAGTCTTCAGAAACTTATGTTTTAAAATCTGTAGAACTTATTACAATGTGTTTAGAAATAAGTTCACTTATAACAGCTTTTTGGTTCGCCTTACGTTTTAACGTAAGTGTCCTATTTTGCAAAACTATTTTATTCACTGCATAAAAAAGGAAGTCACCACTGAGATTATAATTGTGTACTGTATAGAAAATATTTTTCCAAAGGGGATTTGTTATCGTTGGTACTCTTCTGACAAGGAACTTCCTCATCTGGGATGATCTTGGTAAATTTGTAGACTGTTGTACCCCTCCTGATATGCACAAATTAGGTTAAGGTTTATGAAGTTCTTGTTGCTTTCTACCGGAAGTTAAGACCTGTCATTTTCCCTTGGCAATTATAAAAGGCTTCGATCTGTGAGGAGTCCTCTCGTTTCCCGCATCCCGCTATTTTTCAACTCAAGATCTTGTCACCAGATGACGCAGTGTTCGCTGTGAGATGCCGGCACAAGCCTCGTACGACCGTAAGAAAACGAAAACTTTTTTTTTTTTTTTTTTTTTAGTATGCTATTCTCTCCAAATTTTCAGGAAAATGATAAAACTGGGTATTAAGTATAAATTTTTAAGGGGATTTTCGCCAAGGAAAATTGCAAGGAAAACTGAAAATGGGTCTCGAGAGTAATGACAAATTATCAGGAGTTTCCCCTGCTGCATCTCAGGCAAATGTTGCGTCATCTAGACACGAGAGGACCTCGGTGTCTTGTTTCAGTCCGTCCGTTCCATTTCATGTCTTGTCTGGATAATGTAATTATGTACCCTTTATGAATGAACATTGCCGTGTCAAAGTACATTTTATGTGACTGTACCGCTGAGAGGTACCCAAACTTCTATAATGGTTTTAAGTGACATTATATTTACAGAGTTGACTATATTTTGGTAACTTACGAATAGACTGCTGTCCAGGATGCAGCTTTACATTGATGATGTAATATTTTAAATTGACGCATGCATAAATACGAACATTTTACTTACATAAACTCATGCATACAGACATACATACATACAATTGTAAACACATGGAGTAACTTTGAGAGATTATTATTTCATGCCATAAATTTATTTTGACCTTGAACAAGGTTCAAATAAATAAGATAGCTACATGTGGGTTCGATTTCAGATGAACGCTTATGCAAGAAATCCGTTAAAATCTCATGAGAGCAGTTGTTTAAAAAATATGGAGAGAGAGATGTTTAGACATACAGGTATGTACAGTATGTACTGTGTATGGGTGTCGATTTGTAACACAAATGTAATAGAGACGATAATAACGTGCAGGGGGTGGGGTGATATTGTGCTAACAATATGCCCTACATGGTTTTGCCGTTACTTTTAGAAGCACGTGCAAGAAATTATGGCAATTGAAGGTCATCTTTAAATATATTCAAAGAGCTCCTTATAACATGAAGTTTCCTTGCATGGTGAAACATACACATATATACGTAATATATATATATATATATATATATATATATATATATATATAGTATATATATATATATATATATAAACTGAATCACGAAAATGTGGAACGTGATGAATTAAATAAATAAAGGCAAAATCCACGAAGGAAACTGAAACAAAGTTACACATTCCTTCGTGGATTTTGCCTTTTATATATATATATATATATATATATATATATATATATATATATATATATATATATATATATATATATTCTTGCATATACACACATACACAAATATGTATGCTTGAAGAACTGTATTGACGACTCATCGATACCCTTGTTTACGTAATGCTTTTGAAATACGTACTGCATCTTCCAAAGACCAGGTCATACCGGGTCTCACACAATTATGCATTTAAAAACCAAGACGGTGACGACGCGTTTCAACCCCGTCTCACGTATCATTGGCGTTTTTGGTCTTATTTTCTTCATCGTGGTGAAATTGTGAAAGATGATGAAGTGTTATACATTTTTATAGGTTTTATGCAGTGAAAGTCGTGTAAAGAGTAAAAAGTTGGCTCCTGGAGTGATTTTGGTGTTGTGGGGTAGATTAAGCTGACCATTATGCCAACGCAAGTCCCTGCCCCAGGGAGAGCTGTGGGTTTGGTGATGTGTTGAAATGGGTAAAAGAGGCCTGGTGTGGGCCGCTGGACTCAATAAACCAACTAAGATTAAGGACGTACAATCCCTGTAGTACATAATACACGACAAAAATATGTATAGAGGCAACGCTATTGTTTATTTATTTATCTCGAAGAGTTGTGGTCGATAGTGTACAAACATAAGAATAACTTAACAAATTACTTTTCAATTTATTTACATATTTATCCCAGTGGGTATTTCCATGACCATAATTCATGCAACGTCAGGTTACGTGAATCAATTAATCAACCTATTCCTTAACAACAGAGTTATATTTATAAGGGAATTTTATTTCGTTTTTACAGCCATAATTATAATGTAATTAAATAAACATATCGTAAATTTCAACTTGCCTGCAGTTCTGTTTTAAATATTTATTGACATTTTGAAAAATCATGTTAAGACGGTCTTCGCCAAGAATGGAATCTGTTTACGAATTTTGAATGAAAAGAAATAGATGACGTTATATGGAAAACATATTTAACCAGAATTTGTTTTTAAAAAAAATCACCTACATCGCAAATAATTTTTATTTACAAATGTTTTCTTTTCTTAATGTTTTTATTTTTTGTTAGTTACACTGACTCTTCCGTAGCTGTTTATATATATATATATATATATATATATATATAATATATATATTATATATATATATATATATATATATATAGATATATCTATAATTATATATATATATATAATTATATATATATATATATATATATATATATATATATCTATATATATATCTATATCTATATACACGTATACGTATAAATATATAATTTCTTATATATTTATTTGTTCTTGCAATATTTACACGAAACGAAACCATGAGATCATCCTTAATAGTTGTAACCTCTTCTCATGCGTCTGTGTAGTTTTGATAAATAAATGTAGATCGTAATAAGTCATTTTTCAAGCAAACACTGCAATACAATATGATATGAACAGTATTAACTTAGAAAAGATAACTGATTCATCAATCTTTTACACTGACAGAAGTGAAAAGAAAATGTGGTCCTTCATATCATGGTAAATATAAATTTCACCTCTTAATTTTTTAGTTTTTTTGAAAAACGAATCATATATATATATATATATATATATATATATATATATATATATATATATATAGTATATATATATATATGTATATATGTATCCCGTTTCTTTTTAACCCCTTCATTGCAGCATAATTGTTTTTTATTATAATATTACAAGAGCTTATAAGTAATTTCAACTTTTGTTGTCGATATATATATATATATATATATATATATATCTATATATATATATATATATATATATATATATATACGTACATACATACACATAGACATGCATAAATACAATGATGAGATTTAAACATAATGTATATGTATAAGAATGATGAAAATGTATACAGTATCTTAAATGTGATATAGTCTTTCTTATATTGTGAAAAAAGAAATACTGTACCGTCAGTGGTCAACACTACATTTACATTAAAGCTTATGATACAAAATGAATTTGATTTCATTAAACCTTTTTCATTTTTTTCACTGTACAATAGTTTCAAGTGGTTAAACATGTTTGCAATTAGTATTAAAAATGACTTGTCTGATTTTTTATATGGATGTAAAATGGATATTTATTCTGTAAATCAACAAATCCCTTGTAATAATAATAATAATAATAACAATAATAAAAATAATAATTAAATTAATTATCAATAATAGTAACTAGTATTATCGTATCAGTAGATTTTGATCTTCATTAAGAGTTGAAAATGGAACAAAGTAAAGTTATAGAAGTTTGACAGCTAAGTCAGAAGAGACTGAAAAGAAAGGATGGAAGGTAAAAGGCAGAAAGCAATGCTGTTTCGACCGAGGGGTTGCTTAATTAAGGCTTCCCGAACGAAACAACATAGATTAAATCTGCAGTAGAGCCTCCACTAGGCCTATCTTTGTATATATCAGAGGAAATGAAAATAAACAAGGGGGGTACATATATGATATACAGACCAAGTCAGTAAATGACTAATGTCAACTGAAAAATTTGTAAAACTACGCTTATAGTTTTTGTAGTAAGTGATGATGACAAATGAGAATTATTTTATGAACTGTTCAGTATGTTCTATGCAGTATATTTATCTAAGTATTTCCTATTCTCAGTTGCGAGCTATTTCATTTTATTCTCACAACTATATGGACGACGATGACAGTTATCAAGAATAAGTGTTACTCATCAGTCTTGAATAAAATGAAAACAGATTAAGTAGAAAATGAACAAGATTTTTTCAAATATTTATAGCGAATCGCGCTAATCTGTGGAGTCATGAATATTCGATCATCCAGTGAGAGGGTGGAAGTGGCCATTGGCCAGGTCGGGTGGCAACACCATCTGACAACACAAAACACATACAGGGCGCCACTCACCGTCACCAGTCGCTCAGTGACATGGAGCTTTGTGGTTGTGAGAGGTAATCGTCTGCAGTCTAAGGGCCCCATACACTTAACGATTGTCGTTATCAACACGCACACACACTATTCAGACAGTATGAACTATCTCCGCAACGATTTCAGCCTGAACAAAGATTTTGTCTCGGGAAGATATGGCATCATCTCTAGAAGAGGTGTGCGATAGCATTATATCGGCAGACAAACCCCATACATTGAACAGACTTAAGTCGCAACTTCGCAAGCCAGCAAACTGGTCGTTCAGACACGAAGCTCCGCCCACTTTTGCATTCAGACAAGCCCATACACAGTTTTTTTGCGAACGATACAGACAATCGTTTAGTGTATGGGGACCCTAACGCTTCTGTGCCTGTGCTTTTGCTAATCCCTAAACATTTAAATGTGTATAAGGCTAACGAAAACCGTATCCAAGGCATTTCTGATATCACAATACATAATCGTGCGTTGGTGAACTGGCTCAAATGAGTTACGCAGTTGCACCTTATTTGAGTCCAGATGATCAAAGGTACTATGCTGGATATCTGGTTTGGTAATTATGAAGAACTGAAAAGTTTGAATAACATGATGGAGCAATATTCTTTAAAATCTCAAACAACATTTTTGTTCAACTACAGGTAGCTTTCAGTTTCCCGGAAGCGCGGTGAAATGTATGGAGAGACAATGTGGATAGGCCTATGTTTTTAATATGCTGCGGTGGAATAACAAGCGTTCTATGTTGTTTCACAGAGTTAATTGGCACTTTCTGTATGGAAAGTCGTGCATGAAGCTAAACTTATCCGGGAATGCCTGGAGTTTATAAGTTGCAAAGTTGACTGAAAAGAATCGAAATGTATCCGGAGGTATTGTCACACAAAGGTAAGAAAGCTTGTCATCCATTGCCGAGATATCAGTGATAAAAAAAAAAGCAGGGCTTGAAAATAAAAAATGCTGCTATGACGAAATGACGAAGGTTTATTTCAAATCAAATACAGTAAATATTGGCAGATGTTTCGAGCAACTTACGCTTTTCAAACCTGGTTTCATGGATCGGACGTAACTACCAAGATTAGCATGTAAACAACCGGTCATAAAATTTCACAATTAAATTCTCTGAATTTCTTTCTTTTATTAAGAAATATTACTTTACCAAATTATATTTTACAATCTTGTATATACATTATAAGATCTATGTATAATATAGAAATATTACAATTTATTAGTTTTCTAAATATTTTTTTAAAATTAGAAACAAACTGATTCGTGAAAATTTTGTTAACATTATACTTAAATCCTATAATATTTACATCAAGTGTATTTAACAGTCTATTCTTTATACATTTAATAATTTGCTGGTCAGTACTTATTCCCAAATATCTTGCCATACATATACTTAAAATAAAATCTGCGATTATTACCATTGCTGTATTTTCATCCCTTTTTGAGTTTGCTTCAAAATCTAGTTTTAAAATCCTTAACCTGCTATTAGTTTTTAATTTACAACATTTTCTAAGCAATTCGAATACTCAGGACAACAAATTCTTAACCAAAGGACAGAAATATACCATAAGCATATTATATTTCTATGCATCCACAACCGCATTCCTTAACATCTTTTATTTTCATCATGCTAGCCTACCATTTGTACTTAAAACTTCATGAACATACGTAAACAAAATTTCTCTACTTTTATTTTCTATATACTTATTATTTACATGTTCCAAAATTAGTTTCCAGTTGAGCAGTGGATACAATTTTTCAATATTTGGAACATATTCACTGTTTTTCATTAAATGTTCATATACCACTTTCGTTTTTATCTGTGGATAAGAGGTCATCTTATTAGCACTTCGTAATATATTTATCATACTTTCATAAAAACTAGGTGTAAAAATAGTGCAATCCTGATGTTGGCATTCATTTTCTATAAGGTAGGTTGCTCTGACTTTACAATAATAAATAATCATTTGGTAACCAAAACCAACCTACCTTATAGAAAATGAATGCCATGAACACATACAAATATGATAATGAAACAATAATTAACACTGACTGGACATAGTTATTAACAGGGGAACAATGAAAAATCAGTAACAGACTAAAGACATATTGACCTCAGTTGATGATATATGATATTTGGAGTTGGAAATGTTATGGTATGAACCAAGTCCCAATTTAATTTTCTTACATTCTATACTTTTCATGCATTTCTTCTTACATTTTCTTATTTCTTTTCATGTTCATCTTTACATTCTAATGCTTTTCATTGGTTTTTCATTTTCTTTACGTCTTAGGCTTTTCATGTTCATTTTTATTCTTACATTCTATGCTTTTCATGTTCATTTTCTTACATTCTGATGCTTTTTCCATGTTTCCCATTTTCTTATATTCTATGCTTTTTCATGTTTCATTTTCTTACATTCATGCTTTTCATGGTTCATTTTTCTTTATTGTTCATGCTTTGTCACGTTTCATTTTCTTCATTCTATGCTTTTCATGTTCATTTTCTTATTCTCTATTGCTTTTTTCACGTTCATTTTTCCTTCCATTCTATGCTTTTCAATTGTTCCATTTTCTTATTCCTCTATGCTTTTCCACGTTCATTTTCTTCCTTCTATTGCTTTTCATGTTTCATTTTCTTGTCTCTATGCTTTTTCACGTTTCCATTTTCTTACATTCTATGCTTTTCATTTTCGTTTTCTTCCATTTTCTTATGCTTTTCTGTTTCATTTGCTTATCCTATGCTTTTTCCACGTTCATTTTCACTTACATTCTTGCGTTTCATTTTCTTTTCTTATTCTATGTTTCTTTTCATGTTCATTTTCTTCATTCATTTTCTATGCTTTTCATGTTCATTTTCTTATTCTCTAGCTTTTCAGTCATTTTCTTACATCTAGGCTTTTCATTGTCATTTTCTTATTCTCTATGCTTTTCACGTTCATTTTTTCTTACTTCTATGCTTTTCATGGTTCATTTTTTCTTTTATTCTCTATGCTTCCACGTTCATTTTCTTACATTCTATGCTTTTCATGTTCATTTTCTTAACATCTATGCTTTCATGTTCATTTTCTTACATTCTATGCTTTCATGTTCATTTTGCTTACATTCAATCTGCTTTTCATGTTCATTTGCTTATTCTCTATGCTTTCCAGTTCATTTTCTTACATTCTATGCTTTTCATGTTCATTTTCTTATTCTCTATGCTTTCACGTTCATTTTCTACATTTCTATCTTTTCAGTTCATTTTGTTACATTTTTTCTATCTTTTCATGTTATTTTTCTTTTATTCTCTATGCTTTTCACGTTCATTTTCTTACATTCTATGCTTTTTCATGCCTTTTTCTTCATACTATGCTTTTCATGTTCATTTTCTTACATTCTATGCTTTCATGTTCATTTTTCTTATTCTCTGTTTTGCTTTTCACGTTCATTTTTATTTCTTACATCTATGCTTTTCATGTTCTTTTTCTTACATTTCTATGCTTTTGTCTTTTCATTTTCTTACTTTTTACTTTTTTTTATTCGTTTTCATGGTTCCTTTTCTTTACTTCTATGCTTTTCATGTTCATTTTCCTTACATTCTATGCTTTTCCATGTCATTTTCTTATTCTATGCTTTTCATGTTCATCTTAGATTTTCATTCCTTACATTCTATTCTTTCTATTTGTATTACGTTCATCTACATTCTATGTTTCATGTTCATTTCTTATTCTCTATGCTTTTCACATTCATTTTCTTACATTCTATGCTTTTCGTGTTCATTTTCTTACTTTCTATGCTTTACATGTGCAGCGTTTGCTTCTCGTTTGTCTCATTATGAATTATGATATTATTACTCCGCAACAACACTGCAACCCACCCGCAACACACCGCTACACGGAGTAACAAAGCCGCAAGAGCGCGTGGCCTGGCATAGCAACGACGACCATAACACCGCGCCAACTCCGTAACACTCCGCTAGGCACCGCAGGAACACGCCGTGAGGTGCCCGTAACCCACCGCCCGGGCCAGCCCCACGCCGCCAAATAACGGTCATTTTTTCTCCCAACCGCGTCAATTTTGTAACGTTTTCTTGCGGTCCCACCCCGTAACAGCCCGCAACATGAAAGTGCTTAAGTGTAAACCTACCTTTATTTAAAATCCGGGCGGCGTCGCGCGGGCGCGGCTTTAACAGTCTTCGCATGCCCCCGCCAGCGAGGTGGCGCGATTTTGGTGCGTTTATAGAGTTTCAGGCATACCAATCATTCGGAGATAGACTTTTGTAAATGCCATTTACTGATTAGTGTCGGGGTCTCGGGGATATCACGTAAGGTTTACAACACTGTTCATCTTCCCCTTTCGAAATATTTCGTTTGATTTGATTATAAAATAGCTAAATTGAAGTTTCTCGCAGCTAAGGTCTATGCTTTGCGGTGTATATATTGTATTTAGTTTATTCTCTAATTTATCGGCATTTTACACCAATATTCGCAAAACTAAGAACTACAGTATTATGAAAATGTGACCCTAAACGAAAAGCAATGGAACGTCTAACGTCAGGTTTATGTGAAATTCTATGGCAATTCAAATTTATGAGATAATTGGGAACGGGTTAAAATAATGAATACAATGGTTTGCACAGGAACAATTCAAGTAATAATATATAGAACTGCATAGGACTTCGGTTAATTGGTTTAAACCTACTTTATATACGTACATATATATATATATATATATATATATATATATATATATATATATATATATATTATGCCAAACGCCATGCTGTTAGCCTCTATACATGACCCTTCAAGAAATTGATTTGAGTTTCTGAACTGGCGTTACATCAAAGCACTTGCAGCCGCATACACCCACATTATACATATACAGAATACATACTCATGTGTATATATATTTATTGCTTGTGTATAAAGAAGAGTGTCTTAGCCGGTTTTTAATCATTCTTTTCTCTATTCTTTCCTTATCACATTTAGCATTTTACTTCATAAATTCATTGTTTATCTTACTCGATTAGAGTGCATATGTTATGAAATCACACATATCACACCATACTGCATATAGACCTTTCTGCCTTAGGTGATCTAAGCAACTGATGATGAACCACCTAGTGATTAGTCAAGTATGGAGGATTGCAATTCAAGTTTTTATGCAACATGAAACGGATCACACTCATTTATATTTAACAGTTTGGTCCAAATGTAGAAGCAGAAGCTCCGATGGATGAATGACACGTCATTAGACTTTTCGCAAAAGCAGTTGTCACGGGACTGCAACGTGATTCATCGTGGCATTTCAGAAGCCAGCCTTTCTAGTGAATCAGTTTCTCGGCGAAAAGGGTGATACTAGTTTGCGGAATCGGATGAAAACAGTATAGTAGATATTGTTCTCGTTGTAATACACACCAGGTCCGCAATTCGACGTCCATAGTTAGCCGAAACTTACGGTAAATCCCATCGTGCCTTTGTTGACCGAAACGGTGAATTGTTTACGTGGTGGTCAATCGATTGTAGTGGTTTGCGATCAGCCTGTAGAAAGGTGTAGCCCTAGTAACCTTATCCTAAACGAACCTGAGGGTTGGCACATTTTGGAGCCATTCACTTCATTGGGAAAGGACATAAGTTAAAGAAAGTTTATATTTTGGATTCTGAAATAATTTTAATAACTTATTTTTTTTTTTTTTGTTTTTTTTTTTTTTTTTTTTTTTAGGAGGGAGGTCCGTTTCTGTATTTGGGTTTATAGTATTTCTATTTTCTTTAACCGTTGCTCCATGAGGTCATTTAGTTGCCAATCCCATCGACCTTAATATGAATTAACGAGAAATCCGCTGACATCGTTCCTAACTGGAATGTAATCTTATGAGTCTACGTATCAGATGTTTATCAGAGAAAGTTCTCTCTCTCTCTCTCTCTCTCTCTCTCTCTCTCTCTCTCTCTCTCTCTCTGTATATGACTGCTATTCGCTTTAGAAGAAAATTAGATATAATGCTATTGCTTGCAGGATACCTCGAACGTTCAAGCGCAGACTAGGCCTATGTTGTAGTGTCTTATTGACTTATATTTTGCGATATATCCGAGAGGTCAATCACCCAAAGCAACTGATTAGTTGAGGGTTTAAAGTAATCGCGCTTTACTAGCAGGCAGCGTTCTAGCAGACGTTGGAAATAAGGACATTCTGTTCCATGACTCACATCAAATTCTTGTCATACGTCACAAGCGCAAGCTAGGCCTATGTTGTAGGGTTTTGTTGACTAATCATGTTTTGCAGCACTATAATCGAGAGGCCAAACCTCCAAAAGCAACATATAACTTTAAGGTTAAAGTAATCAGGCACTACTAGCAGACAACGTTCTAGCAGACTCTTGTAGAAATCAGTTCATACGTCACATTCTGACGTCAACCATCAGTGATGTTGAGAGCCGACATTTGGGAGATGCTCTCGGTTACGTCTATTTTAAGTATTACGTCCAAACTTGCCCTCCACCCCTACCAGCTCTCGATATGATGTGAATTTATTGATACAAATGTAACGGTAATCCTTCTGGTGATATATATATATATATATATATATATATATATATATATATATATATATATTATATATATATATATATATATATATATATTGCGTGATACACTTTTAACTTTAACCTTCTTTGACATTTCCATGATATTAAAGCCCCCATTTCTATGTCTTCCTCCCTTCAGTTTCCCGAAACTTTCAAATCACACTCTGTTTTTATTGGTATACTCATTCAGAGCTGATAGTAGCATATGAATCGTGATCTATTGTAACTTCTATTTCTCTTCAGCTGTGTTATATTTACAGACATATGACTAACTTGATATTGATGCAAATAATGCTCGCATTGACTCAGAAGGTATGTGAACGCGTAGACGGCTACACATATTTTTGTACAGTTGTATGCTCTATGTAATGACACAACATACGCGCAAATATGCACACTCACATATATAAATATAAATATATATATATATATATATATATATATATATATATATATATATATATATATATATATGTGTGTGTGTGTGTGTGTGTGTTTGTGTACTTATGTATGTATGTAAGTATGCACGTAGGTGCATGTAAGAAAAAGTATCGAGGAATTTCAAAAGTGCCGATGGGCCTGTGACGTGAAAGAAAATAAAGTTGTATGCATCATAAGCCCGAGGTCATCGATCAGCCAGCACCAAAATTCAAGGTTACCCCAAAACTAGGGAATATTCTGAAATCGAGCGTGACGCTTGCGTGCGTAGTCCAAGTCGTTCCGAAGGTTCCGTTCTCCTTGGAAAAAAATAAAGAAAGAAATAAAAAAAAAAAAAAAAAAAAAAAAAAAAAAAAAAAAGAGTGCTCGTGTTATTTCCAAATACTTGCGTACCGGCTTGATAGATAGCTTTTGGGAATGTTAGCAAAATTCAACTATTTACTTTACTGTTTGAGCAAACAGCGTAAAAAAATGTGTTATTCAACTTAGTTTTTCGTTTGAATGAATACATACACACACACACACACACACACATATATATATATATATATATATCTATATATATATACATATATATATATATATAAAAATGTATATATATATATATACCAGTGTGAAGGTGGACCATGGAAACGTTGTAATTCATTTTAATTCTTTATTTCCTACGTTTCGTAATATCATTATTACATCTTCAGAGAATCTGTTAGACAATAAATAAAATTACTTTAAAAACTACTCTAAAATTCAACATTTATAAATTACAACCCAATTAAAAAAAACACACAGAAACAAAAACATAAAAAGATCAAAGACCACTAACCAACCTTATGCAGTGAAGGCAGGAGACAGAATGACAATACATAAATAAAAGTTAGCGCTGCTCAGGTACAGTTGTGTGGAGGAGGTCTGGGTATTTACTGGGGAACCAGTTGTTTAATATGCATTGCTTGTTTGGCCTATGATTCGGAAATGGCTTCGTTCTATATGTACTTTACAGTTTAGTGAATGGTTTCTTATGTTAGAATGTTTGGGATTGGAGAGCCTACAGCCAGTACGGAAATTTGATCCCCGATGAGAGTCGATTCTGACCCGCAGTAACCTTCTCGTGGACCCGACATATGTCCCAGAGTTACACTTAGGGCAAGTATACTTATAAACCACGTTGGAGGTCAAGAGAGGGTCCAATCGATCTTAATATCTGAAAAAGAACTGATTGTTAGAGGGTTTATTGGAATTAATTTCAGATTAAAGGCACCATAATGTTTATGAAAAATTTGTGCAAACCTTTTCTGAAAGGAGTCATCATGTAAAAACGGGAATTTGGCATAAAAGCTAATTTTGGTACTGTACAGGGTTTGGCGACATTAGCAAACTGTTTGTTAAGTAACAAACGGAACTTTTTATAAAACAAAGTCTGTGGGAAGCAATTATTCGTAAAATATCCAGAAAGGAAACTAATTTCTTGGAAGGATTCGATTGGACCCTCTCTTGACCTCCAACGTGGTTTATAAGTATACTTGCCCTAAGTGTAACTCTGGGACATATGTCGGATCCACGAGGAGGTTACTGCGGGCCAGAATCGACTCTCATCGGGGATCAAATTTCCGTACTGGCTGTAGGCTCTCCAATCCCGAACATTCTAATATAAGAAACCATTCACAAACTGTAAAATACATATAGAAAGAAGCCATTTCCGAATCATAGGTCAAACAAGCAATGCATATGAACTACCCATTCTAGAATCATTATTTATTTAACAGTTGGTTCCCCAGTTAAATAACCAGACCTCCTCCACGCAACTGTACCTGAGGTAACTTTATTTATGTATTGTCATTCAGTCTCTCGCCTTCACTGCATAAGGTTGGTTAGCTGTCTTTGGTGTTTTTTTTTTTTCCTGCGTGTTTTTTTAAATTGTGTTGTAATTTATAAATGTTGAATTTTAGAGTAATTTTTAAAGTAATTTTAAAGTAATTTTATTATTGTCTAACAGATTCCCTGAAGATGTAATAATGATATTACGAAACGTAGGAAATAAAGAATTAAAATTAATTACAACGTTTTCAGTGGTCCACCTTCACGCTGATGTGTCCCACTGGTCGTCGCCTTCCTCTGTCTCCTGATATATATATATATATATATATATATATATATATATATATATAATATATATACATACATATATATATACACACACATATAAATATATAAATATATATATATATATATATATATATATATATATATATATATATGTATATATATATATATTTATATATATATATATATATATATATATATATAGAGAGAGAGAGAGAGAGAGAGAGAGAGAGAGAGTAGGGGAGGGGGTGTGGTTTGCCTCAGTTATCATTCTGGGCTTACTTAAACCCTATACACTCTATTAATGCCTCTTATCGTAAATTTCAGTATGCGCATGACTGGCATTCTCTTTAATTATTTTTTCTTCTTATCGGGATCCATTCATTTCTCTGTTTACGAATGTTGCTCTATTAAGCCTATCAGCTCTCCCACCTAAAAAAAAAAAAATTAATAATTTTAAAAAAATGAAGGGTGGAAAACGAGACCCGAAAGTCCGTACTTCATCTGTATATACCTTGCTCTCGTCCGGAGGCAAGTTCCCCCCGAGATGCACAGGATGTCCATAAAGTCCCAGTACCATTACAAGTATTTATTGTTCAAAAACCATATAACATAGAGTAATAGAGTTTCGTGTAGAATGTTCTACATTTCCTCAAGTTTACATTCAGAGTACTTCATTCTACAAAAAACTGCACTACTCTATGTTATATGGTTTCTGAGCAATAAATCCTTGAAATGGTACTGGGTCTTTATGGACACCCTGTATTGCCGAAGAGTTCGTTTTTCAGCTGGGACAGTAGGGGTACCGATGTTTACAAATTCTGGAGAGGTACAGGAATAGCAACATTATTATTTTTTGTAATTATATGATACCTGTGATCATTTATGTGTGTTTGTTGTGTTTTACTGCATGCATACTAGTGCATGTGTAGATATGATTTTTGAAGAAAAAATTGGTTCGTTCAGTTTTTATTATAAATTTTAACGCAGCTGGTTGGCAATATCAGTAATAGTGTTCGATCCTCATCTTAAGCGATCTAGGAGTTGTGTTAATTCGGCATGGTCTGTAGCAATGGGTTACATTACGAATTCATTGTTAATCAGTAGGTCTTATGACAACAAGAATTAGTGTGTTGGCGTGCCCCCTCGGTGGCCGCGAGTTCGATTCTCGGACATTCCACTGAGGAGTGAGAGAAGGTGTATTCTGGTGATAAAACGGTTAAGTTAAGCATATCTTAGTTTTACCAGACCACTGACCTGATTAACAGCTCTCCCAGGGCTGGCCCGAAGGATTAGATATTTTTACGTGGCTAGGAACCAATTGGTTACCTAGCAACGGGACCTACAGCTTATTGTGGGATTCGAACCACTTTATATCGAGAAATGAATTTCTATCACCAGAAATAAATTCCTCTGGTTCCACGTTGGCCGAGACGAGAATCGAATTTCGGACCACCGGATTGGTAGCCGAGCGCGAAATCCACTCGGCCAACGAGGGACTATTTCTGGTGATAGAAGTTCAGTCTCGACGTGGTTCGGAAGTCACGTAAAGCCGTTGGTCTCGTTGCTGAATAACCACTGGTTCCATGCAACGTAAAAGCACCATACAAACAAAACAAAAGTTAGTGTCCTCGTTATGTGATATTTTCGTTTAATTCATTTCCAGTCCAAGTCTCGTGTATAATATTCTTGTTTGTTTTCCGTTGTACTCGTAAATTTGTTATTATAGAATCATTCAAAGTAATTAATAGTTCAGTTGCCAAATGTCTCCAGAAGAGAACTTACCAGGAAGGCTGGAACTACTTTTGCCTGGAAGCATTAAACGTCCTAAACATCTTCCAGGAGGGGAGACTTTTTTTTTCTTTTATATAGCTACAGAAAATTAAAACAGGCTATAGTAATTTAGAAGTAATTCGTATGGAATTCTTGTAGTAACATGAAGGATGGAAGCGTCATCCTAGCTCATGTTTTTGCTCGTTTTGACATTTTTGGTAAGTCTGGAAGAAAGAGAGTATGAACGGAGGTGCAGTAAAAAGAATGAAAGAGGTTGCAGCTAGAGACCGAAGGGACGCTGAAAAGAACATTTAGTAGCGGAAGTTATACTGGTCAATATTTATATATACTATTGAAAAGCGTGCAAATTTTTCACGTAAGTTTTGTTATTATTATTTTTTTTTTTTTTTTTGCTCTATCACAGTCCTCCAATTCCGGGTTGCATCCTGCCTCCTTAGGAGGCCATCACTCTTCTTACTATGTGAGCCGTTTCTAGGATCACACTCTTCTGCATGAGTCCTGGAGCTACTTCCAGCCTCTAGTTTTTCTAGATTCCTTTTCAGGGATCTTGGGATCGTGCCTAGTGCTCCTATGATTATGGGTACGATTTCCACTGGCATATCCCATATCCTTCTTATTTCTATTTTCAGATCTTGATACTTATCCATTTTTTCCCTCTCTTTCTCTTCAACTCTGGTGTCCCATGGTATTGCGACATCAATGAGTGATACTTTCTTCTTGACTTTGTCAATCAACGTCACGTCTGGTCTATTTGCACGTATCACCCTATCCGTTCTGATACCATAGTCCCAGAGGATCTTTGCCTGATCGTTTTCTATCACTCCTTCAGGTTGGTGCTCGTACCACTTATTACTGCAAGGTAGCTGATGTTTCTTGCACAGGCTCCAGTGGAGGGCTTTTGCCACTGAATCATGCCTCTTTTTGTACTGGTTCTGTGCAAGTGCCGGACATTCGCTTGCTATGTGGTTTATGGTTTCATTTTTCGTATTGCATTTCCTACATATGGGAGAGATGTTATTTCCGTCTATCGTTCTTTGAACATATCTGGTTCTTAGGGCCTGATCTTGTGCCGCTGTTATCATTCCTTCAGTTTCCTTCTTTAGCTCTCCCCTCTGTAGCCATTGCCATGTGTCATCGCTGGCTAGTTCTTTAGTTTGTCTCATGTATTGTCCGTGCATTGGTTTGTTGTGCCAGTCCTCTGTTCTGCTTGTCATTCTCCTGTCTGTATATTTCTGGGTCTTCGTCTACTTTTATTAGTCCTTCTTCCCATGCACTCTTTAGCCACTCGTCTTCACTGGTTTTCAGATATTGCCCCAGTGCTCTGTTCTCGATGTTGACGCAGTCCTCTATACTTAGTAGTCCTCTCCCTCCTTCCTTTCGTGTTATGTATAGTCTGTCCGTATTTGCTCTTGGGTGTAGTGCTTTGTGTATTGTCATATGTTTCCTGGTTTTCTGAAACAAAAAGGCAAAGTAACGAGAACTGAAGGGATAAAGCTACCAGATGGGAGCAACATCAAACACATAGATGAGACAGGATACAAATACCTAGGAATAATGGAAGGAGGGGATATAAAACACCAAGAGATGAAGGACACGATCAGGAAAGAATATATGCAGAGACTCAAGGCGATACTCAAGTCAAAACTCAACGCCGGAAATATGATAAAAGCCATAAACACATGGGCAGTGCCAGTAATCAGATACAGCGCAGGAATGGTGGAATGGACGAAGGCAGAACTCCGCATTATTATTATTATTATTATTATTATTATTATTATTATTATTATTAAGGGCATTTTTCTATGTTTCAGTCTTATTCTAGTCACTTCGAGCAGATGTTCTTAATATTTACCGTTTTGAATTATTTTTATGAAATTTGGGCTGCCAATTCAAGCACTATGGTAACTTCAGCCATGCAGCCATTTAGACACTGAGAAGAGAAGTTGGAGTGGTTGGACAACAAGATAGAAAGATCCAGAAAATAAAGGTGAAGTACAAGTATTTAAAGGTGAAATTGGGAGAACACGGTTGCACTAAGTAGTAGGTAGAGGAGTTGAACAGCAAGACTGAAGCAAGGAAGCGGGAATGGAGGTAAAGTAAAATGCTAAAAATCCTCCTACAGTGCACCAGGTGAAAGTTCACCGAATGGTTCCTGTGGACCCGCACCCCCCCCCCCCCCCTCTCCGCCCACCACCCCAACCCGCTCCATACGGAGACCATTTCCCGTTAATTCTACCGTTGTCAATCCTTTGGACCTAAAAGCTCAACTTCCTAAAAATTAAGAAACGTTTTTTTTTTTTTTTTTTTGCTAAAAGTCTTGGTATAAATTTAAAAACGTACCTGACATTATCATAGTTCAACCTATTGACTGTAGTTCACGTATCGATTATTTGAGCTGGAAAGAAATGATTCATTTTCGTCGTCCTTTGTCCAGCACTTAGTAAAACTTGACCTTTCAGAATGTCAAAGAGTCAGCCCGTGACATCTGGCGAGGATTCAGCTTAGGATATACGAGTGAATCACTTAAGGTACCGGTAATATCGAACTACAGTGTGCTTAGTTGTGTAGTTGGAGTATTGTGTTGTGATTTGACTGTAGGTATATTGCAGTAAAATTCTCTCTCTCTCTCTCTCTCTCTCTCTCTCTCTCTCTCTCTATCTCTCTCTGTCTAAACAGAAACGAACACTTAAGAAAATGTGAGTCGGAGAAGTGTTATTACGACTAGAACATTATAATCACGGCTAAATTTTTTTGGATACATCCACAGAAATTAGGATCAAAAGCTTCATTCGAAAGTTTGGAAATTGAATCGTTAAGAAAATATTAATATGCTGACCGCTTCTTGACTTGTGAAGAGCTATATTACAGAGAATATATTATATTAGCAATACAGAAGAGCGCTCTAAAAATGTACCCACTTGGTCTAATACGCCAAGCTGGGCAAGAGGGCGGAAATCACCGGAGGATATGATTGGGTCATTTGGTAACAAAGACTAGTTTTGCCACTAGTGCATTTTGGCCGGTGGCTCATTCTAGAAGTGGTATCAAACCAAACATACGTTAAACTTATCCCTTATCCTTCATATGTCTGAGGTGCACAGGATGTCAAACTTCAAACGGTAATTCTAAGCAATAACTGCAAGGAGCGTTCCCACCAATACGACACCCACAAGGGATTGGACCGTCAAATATATTTAGCCGTATTTAGCACTAGCCCCTGGGGGTTAATTTCAGTCGAACCCCCCAAAATAACGGTAAATTCTTAATAAACAACCCAAATACCATAGAAAACTGCAATTTCCAAAGAGATACCTGACGCGGGGTTATTACCTAGATCTACCCTTCAAACTTCCAATCCCCATTTAAACATACATTTGTATTTTCCATTCCCACACTTGGCTCATTGTTTCTTTTCACTAAAGGTGTTAACAGCCGCTGGTTTTTTGGTGTTTCTCCCTCCTACCTAAGAGTGCAGCATTAGTAGCAGATCTATTCGTGTTCTCCATCATTCCTCCACTCTAGACGGAATGTTTCTTTTAACTCAAGGTGTAAACAGTTGCTGGTTTGTGTTTTCTCCGACCTTTAAATGAAGCATTCGGTATCAGGGTAAAAATGATCGTGGAAGTAACTTCAACTCAGACCAGACTTTGGCTCCATAAGCAGAATAAGGTTTGAATTGCCAATCTGTCTTACAAATAAGTCGTCCTAAATAATATCGGCAGCGTTAGAACCATTAGATAATGAAGAAAGGCAGGCGTCAGTGAATTCATAAATGGCTGGAGCAGAAGGGAAGTTGTGGGCGCAATTAGTAGTTGGACTGTTAATTCAGAGAGCTTTTTGGATCTTAAAGAAGTGGTTGGTGATACTCTTTATATTTTTGATGGCCGTAGGGAGATAAATGCAGTGAACATGATGACGTACCTGACAGGTTAACATTTATGTAAAATATTGTATGATATGCTGTCTATAGTTTAAATTTAACTGCAGTGGTTCTTACACTTCTTCGTGAACGACCCTATTTGGGACATTTCAATCCTTCGCGACCCAGAGTAACGAGAAATAATATGTACAGTGATATATAGCTTTATTTTTGAAAAAAAAAATATGTAGCTTTCATTCACAAAGCTAGTGGCACTATTAGGCGGGTACCAAGAGGAGGGTGAATGAACATACATTACTTAAGTAATTTGTGGTTAAAAAATAATTCAATCATCTAACTGAAATACACTGAAAGCGTGATAATATTCTTGTCTCTGCGACCCAACAAAATTGATCTCGTAACCCATAGTTTGAGAACCACTGGCTTGAAGCATGAACGTGAAAATCTGAGATGTACTAAAGCGGGAGAATGTTGCCAATCAACATATTATGTGACGTTTTAAACCATCTGAAGAGAAATCACCCGTAATGAGTGCAAAATGAACTGAGATTAGCAGGGGAAGAAATTAATAGTACAAAGCTAGATGTTATCCCTAAAATGATAGTAACTTTGATTAACTTTTATTTCCTTTTGTTCCAAAAATCACTTATTCCTTCTGATTATTACTAATTTTTTGGGGAGGTCACAGTGCAAAATCAATAGTGAAAATTGTAATGAAAAATCGAAATTGAAAGTCGTCTGTGATGAAAAAAAATTGTGCCGTATTGTCAACAGCTATACAGTGTTCGTTCTCTTACAAGATTTGTCCAGTTACACCCTAACTCAGCTATGGATGCCAACGTCAGAAAAACAGAACATGAGAGTGAATGACAGGCAATTAGTGCAATGAGACTCACGCGCGTACTCATAATCGTAAATAATTTGTAAGCTCACGTGCAACACTCGGTGACAAAGATTCGATATAACAGGGTTGTAAATCAATGTGACAACAGTTTCTTTGTCAATGTACCTCATGCGGTACTGTAGGCATTACCTAAAGTTCTTTGCAGCGTCCCTTCGGCCCCTAGTTGCAACCCCTTTCATTTCTTTCTTCCCTCTCATTTTCCAAACTCTCCTGACAATCGATTCATAATGCAACTGCTTTGAGGTTTTCCACCAGTTTCACCTTTCGAACCTTTTACGGTCAATATCCGTTTCAGTTCTGAAGGACCTCATATGTCTTAGTGCTCTTGGTCTTTGGCCTAAATTCAATATGCAATTCAATTCAACATCGTCCACTCAGGTTTGAGTAAATCATTGTTGTAGACTATATTGGTTTAATGCTGGCTTGATTACCGCCGTTATGCATATACTTTTCATTTTTGCACAGTTCAAGTATGACATGTACAACATCATTCGTGAAATTAAGAACCTTCGAAATGCCATATTGAATATTCATATTATTCCTTATTATATGAACGTGGGAATAGGAAAATAGTGCTGTACAAAAAAAATGACAAAGTGTCTTGAAGTATAACGTCTCTTCTTATAGTGCTCGTAAAGATCAGTTGACCAGTTCCAAAATGTAGCCTGGGATGAGATTTTATGGTTGCTGGGGGTCAGAATTAGTCATAACAAACCAAAATTGATCATGTGCACTTTAATCCTAGAGCCCCTCGTCAATGGGGGAAAAGCTGATCAAATGTTGCCCCCTCCCCCAACCCCCAACCCCCAACCCTGTATGTCATACTGGTACGCAGGGGGCAACCCTAGGATGACTACTCTCTTCCGTACCTTGCCACAATTACTACCAACTTGAGGGAAGGGTTCGTGTTGGCCTAAGCCAGTTTTTATCTAACACAGCCAGCCACTTGAAGTAAGGGCCAACAGGTACAGCGAAAACCTACGATATAGACCAGTGGTTCCCAACGTGGAGTGCCAGAGGCTAATTTGATTTTTTAAGAGGGGGCCAATTTGAGAATGTTTAAATAAAGTTAATGGTCTTTTAGGCTTCCTCCACGTGAATATACAAGAATTATAGAATACCACCAAAGAGGGCATGAGGATTTTAGAGGAGATTACGTGGGCCATGGCCAAAAAAACAAAAAAAGTTGAGAACAACTGATATAGACATTGAGTGATATACAGTAGGACTCAGATTTATAGAATAGAAGACAACGGAACGGTGAAGGGAAATTATGTTGACAAGGACGAGGAACAGCCACTATACAGCATCCATAAAAACGTAGGAATGGCTGATGATATCACCAAGAATACGTCCTCATTTATTCTAGGAATGTTAAGTATCGTTCCGAAGCTCGATCCACGGTATACATACATTCAGGTAAGTCCCAACCCTTGGGACGTTATGTACCGCACCAAAGCTTCGATCGAGGCCTTATTCTGTATACTTGTATCGGATCCTTGGACGCTATCAATGTACATTGTTCTTCAAGTTACGCATAGCTATATGAACTTATAGGTTAGCAAATTTATTCAAAATTGGCAGAAAATCATAAGAACCATCCTATAAGGACTTAAATTTGCAAATAATCCTTCTACGGAACAGAATGCAGCATTGCTCATAAATAATCAAATAACGATATGATTAAAGATACTTTTTGCAGTAAACTATCCAAATCAGCGCTTGGTATGATGGCAGCAATGAACCAAATAGTAGTCTGGTGAGATAAAGACTCTTCCTTTTAAAGATCAGAGCGACATTTCGCCGATATATCAAGCTGCATTCCTGTTCGGGTATTTACACCTGTCTGTCAACAATCGGTAAAGCGTGTCTCTACAGCAACAGTGAAAACAAACACACAGTGTCTCCCACGTGTAGACTGAGTCAATATTAAACTTATTGCCAATTGTAGAATGAATTAACAATAAAATTTATGGTTTAGTAAAACTGTTAACATTTCACATCCAAGTACTCCATTGAATGTTGCTTACATGACCAGCGTTATTCATTTAATGATGCCTATATGACCAACGTTATTAATTTAACAATTTTTTTAATGTTGCATACATGACCAGCATTATTAATTTAATGTTGCTTCCATACCAGCGTTATTTATTTATTGTTGCCTACATAACGGGCGGTTGTTATTTTATTTTAATGTTGCTTACATAACGTGTTATTTATGTAATGTTTGCCTACATGACCGGCGTTATTTATTTAATGTTTGCCTACATGACCGGCGTTATTAATTCAATGTTGCCTACATGAACTGGTCTTATTCATTGAATGCTGCCTATATGACTGTGGTTATTTATTCAATGTTGCCTGCATGACCTGCGTTATTCATTTAATGTCTACATGACTGGCATTATTCATTTGCTGTTGCCTGCATGACCGGTGTTATTCATTTAATGTCTACATGACAGGAGTTATTCATTTAATGTCTACATGACCGGCATTATTCATTTGATGTCTACTTGACCGGCATTATTCATTTAATGTCTACATGACCGGCATTATTCATTTGCTGTTGCCTGCATGACCGGTGGTTATTCATTTAATTTCTACATGACTGCCGTTATTCATTTGCTGTTGCTTGCTTGACCGGTGTTATTCATTTGCTGTTGCTTGCTTGACCGGTGTTATTCATTGATGTCTACATGACCGGCATTATTCATTTGATGTTGCTGCATGACTGGCGTTATTCGTTTGATGTCTACATGACCGGCGTTATTCATTTGATGTCTACATGACCGGCGTTATTCATTTAATGTCTACATGACCGGCGTTATTCATTTGATGTTGCCTGCATGACCGGCGTTATTCATTTGATGTCTACATGACCGGCGTTATTCATTTGATGTCTACATGACTGGCGTTATTCATTTAATGTCTACATGACCAGTGTTATTCATTTGATGTTGCCTGCATGACAGGCATTATTCATTTGATGTCTAAATGACCGGCGTTATTCATTTGATGTCTACATGAACGGCGTTATTTATTTAATGTCTACATGACCAGTGTTATTCATTTGATGTTGCCTGCATGACAGGCGTTATTCATTTGATGTCTACATGAACGGCGTTATTTATTTAATGTCTACATGACCGGCGTTATTCATTTGCTGTTGCCTGCATGACCGGCGTTATTCATTTACTGTCTACATGACTGGCGTTATTCATTTACTGTCTACATGACTGGCGTTATTCATTTGGTGTTGCCTGCATGACCGTGTTCATTCATTCAATGTTACCACATGACCGGCATTATTCAATGTGCCTACATGACTGTCATTATTCATTAATGTTTATTTAATGTTGCCTACATGACCGTCATTTTTCATGTAATGTTGCAAATATGGCTACAATTATTCGCTTAGTGTCACCTACATGAACGGGTTTATTCCATTCATGTTGCCTACATGAACGGGTTTATTCCATTCATGTTGCCTACATGGCCACCATTATTACCAATTACCTCATCATGCCCCATTGTCTTTATTCTTTCTCGCCCTATTGTGGAGTCCGAATCAATCACGCT
>NC_087204.1:95593280-95653280 GCF_015104395.2 Macrobrachium nipponense
ATTTGTAGCTGTGATTACAATTTTGAAATATTAAAATTGTGAAATTACACTAATGATTGTATTTGATATTGTTCCCCATCTTGTAATTGAAGTTGTAATTGTAATTCGATAACAGGTCAGGTAATTATGATTCTAATTGTAATAGACATAAAGCAAACGTAATTACCCCTAACCTGCTTATATTACATAAGATTTGGACAGTAGCTACTTCATACGAAATGGATGAACATAAAAATAATGGGAACAAAAATAAAAAACAAATTATGTATACATGGGAGAAAACTGATTAGAAATTCAGTGATTTTTCCACTGCACTGCGAATTGCTCAATCTTTAATAAATCGACTTTATCTTCTCGGGATCTAGGGGGTTCATGTCTGCACCCTTATTTGGCCAGTCAACCAATTCAATCCTCTCGACTTGGAACCATTCCTGGACTACTCTGGCCGTATGGATGGGACAGCCGTCATGAATGAAAATGACAGGACTAGGTGGAAAGGGATAATTCCGCTGGTGAAGAGATAGGGAGGAAGAATCCTGAAGAATTTAACTACCTATTTTTTCATTGGTGAAACCTTCAGTCTGGTGATATCACATACCATGTAAGGAAATCCAGGCCCACACGTTTACAGTTACAAGCCACTCCTGGCCACTTCGTAAATGTTTCCTCGGTGGTATCTTTTTTTTTTTTTTCTTTTTTTCCTTTAAAATACTAATGTACAATACATTTTTTATTACATTGTTAAGGAGCAATATTAATTTTATTTTTCATATACAGCACTTAATAAATTAAATAGCACTTTTTTTTTTTGTATACAAAAAATTGTACAAACATTCAGCTCACATAATTTCCTTACATTTTTAGACAGAGTCTTCAACCGAGTCACACAATAATTAATACCCTTCTTGGACAGAATTCGAGCTAACAGACCGTAAATGTTAAGAACAGCATCATACCAAATTGAGGCATCCTTTTCTAAAAACAAAAAACATATTCCATATATTTCCTTGAGAAAAACCTTACCAAAGTTCTTTTTATATGTATTCCGCAAAACCCATCTATCATAATTAACTTTACCCTTAAGATACATTATCAATCAGACAACATCTTTTTCACTTTACACCCACATTGCATACAAGTAACCTGTCATAAAACTAACGCACTATTATCATCTTGTTTCAATTTGCAGTGGAAATTAAACATTAAAATCTTTATAAAGTTATCCGGCTCATATCACAAATCTCACCCAACACTTTTTTGAAAATACAACAAAATTGGCTTAATTTGGTTACAAAAATAAAAAATATGCAATATAAATTCTGTTTCACTGCAGTTATTCCACATAAATCTGAGCTTTTAATGTTTAAAATCTTCAGTCTGTGGTTTGTTGCCAATATCCCGTGAATATATTTGTATATAAATTTCCCTCTCCAAAGTACCAATAAAAGGAACATTAATACGTTTCCAAATCAACACCCAATCTAGTAGCGGGTAATCACTCAATGCTTGGTTTTAAAGACAATTTGAGATAATAATAAGCTGCCTTGCATGTAACATACGGAAAGTTTTTAAGCCTATGCATTTTCCTTATTACCTCAATGGCACTCGAATAGAACGACGGTGTCACATAAGATACGTCAACTATATTCTTAATGACAACAAATAACTAAATCTAAGTTTACAATAATACACACTCAAACCAGTTCCGCTTAACACATCCTTTAATACAGTGCAGCTGAAGATAGCTTGAGTTTTATAGTACACATCAAATATTCCCAAACCCCCTTCACTTCTACGTAAACATAACGTAGCCCTTTTTATTGGATTGTACATCCCCTTCCAGATGTACCGAAAGATACACGTATTAATCTTGCAAATATATTTCTTTACTGGGGGTAACGTATGGGCCATATACCATACTTTTGATAAAATCAAAGAATTTACAATTACACTCTTTTGGAAAATTGACAACTTCCTCATACTCAACATATATTTACAGCAGTTTCAACCTTATTCGCGATAACAGACCAGTTTTCCTCGTGCATCCAATCAAAGTTATTACAAAAGATAATACCAAAAATAACCATACTATTAACAACCCGTATCCACTCCAAAGGCCAATCCTGCCTGTTAATCCAGTTGCCCAAAACCATCATTGTAGTTTTTTCTTTGTTAAGTCTAGCACCTGTCGCGACTTCAAAGTGCTGAATGAGCTTGGAACAAGCTGTTATCGAATTTGTGTTGACACAAATACGTAAGAATCGTCAGCAAACCCTTGTACTTTCACGACTGTCTGGTTTGGAAGACTAATACCAATTATATCGTTACTTTATTTCTTGAATTGCCCTATAGAAAGGTTCCTGAAAACAAATACAGAATAGCAACATTGACATAGGGCAGCCTTGCCTCACCGACCTCTTGACAGGAAAGGAACTGCTTAGACAGCCATTAATACTTACATGACTTACACATTGTAAATATATATTTTTATTAAATCATAAACTCTGTCGAAACACCAAATTTTGCTAACACCTCATATACAAAACCAATATGCACTCTATCAAAAGCTTTTGACCAATCGAGACTCAAGATGGCAGCATCTACTTTATTTTCATTTGAATAAAACATGATGTCTCGTATGGTACTGTTACATGAACAAACGATCTCCCTTTGACTCACAGTATTGCTCAGGGGAAATTATGTCGTCTAATATAAGACTCAAACCTGTTTTTTAAAAACCTTGGCAAAAAATCTTATAATCAGTATTTAAAACAAACGTTATAGGTCTCCAATTTTCTATTAGAGCAAGGTCACCTTTTTTTTGCATGTAGTTTGATTACACCTACATACTGACTCTTGGACATTCGCTTTACATCACATACATAATTTAATACAGTTATAAAATCCTGTTTTATAATATTCCAAATTTCTTGTAAAATTCAATAGGGAGGCCATCGCACCCAGGAGTTTTCCCATTACACATTTTTTCCATAGCATTTCACACTCCTTTGACTGAATCTCAGTCGATAATAAAGCTTGTAGGCTTTGACCATTCAGCACTGGTCCACACTTATCGAGAAAAAAGCTCAGACACTGTCGGTCACCTTCAACCAAACGAAACATATTCTCAAAATATTCCCTAATTCGCACAGAAATCGCATTCGTCCCCTCAACAGTCGTGCCATCTTTTATTTTAAGTTTAGTAAAACAATTATTTATTCTTTTAGTTTTCTCTTTGCCAAGCAGATAGGAGAAACTCTTTCACCTTTCAACATCTCATCAGTTTTTTATCCTAATCTTCACACCTCCAAAAAACTCATTCATGTAGGTCACAAATTCTCTTTTCAGTGTTTGTCATGTCGTACTTATCCCCCGTTCTATAATGAACATCATTTAAATTGTTGTAACCTCCAATGTAATAGGTTCAACAAACCATATTTTTCCTGTGAAATCTTCTTGGATAACTTAACAAAAAATCTTTACATCGTAACTTTGCCCAATCCCACCATTCCAACATATCAGGAAACTTACATTTATAAGATTGTACCCGTTTCCACAAGTCTTTGAAATTGCTCTTCTATATTCTCAGAATCCAAAACTTTTTTACATTTAATTTCCAATAATCGTTGATGTTTTAAGTCAATAACCTTTATACTCAAGAGGACCATATTGTGATCTGAAAAACTAATCGGGATTGTTTGTGCCCTCGTAATGTGACGGAACAAATTAACGGTGTAGATTCTATCTATACGAGACCCATAATTTTCTTTAACATACGTATATTCCGGGATACCTCTAGAAAAATGATAATTATCCTTTAAAGCTAAATTTTGAACCAGAGTACCAAGAGCTTTGGACACCAAAATATCTATTATCATTGCTACAGTCCCTGAGACAAGTCACACATTGAATCACCACCTAATACCAGGGGAATCAAGGTTGTGTCTCAGAAAAAAGGTGAGGTCATTCCCAAAAAACTCCTCTCTCTCTCTAGTCCTCCCTGACCCTGTAGGGGCATAACATTTACAATAGGGATAATGCAACCATTAAATCTTACCCTAATACCCAGTATCCGCCCGTTACAATCTCTGTCTGTTTTGACAACACCACTATTTCCTTCTTTCTAGAAATACATACCATAGTCCCTCCTTTTACACAAACCGTCGAGTTCAATATAATATTACAACAATTGCTTAAATAGTTTTAATACTCGTATGGTCTCTCACGTTATGTCCTGTATCAACAAAATGTCTATCTTATACTGCGCCATGAGTGATGCTACCTTCATCTGTTTATTTATTCATCGTTTAAGCCATTGACATTTAACGTTGCAATTTGTAAAGCCATGGACAGAAGAAAAAATCACAACTTCTTCTTTTTCGTACGTTGTCGTTGCTTTGTGTCTTCGTTTCTTTCCTCTTCTCTTGTGATAAGACTTCTCTCGTAAGCTTCATCTTGCCAACCTTTCCATATTAATATTCCACTGACTTTCAGTTGATGTATCCAGATTCGCTCTTCATATCCATCCTCATTACCTAGTGTACTATATTCTTGCAACAAAGTCCATATCAGACTCATTTTTCAGAGATCATCACATCTGTGGGCTCATCATTCTTATGCACTGACACCCGTAACAGTCATTTCCTTTAATCCTTCATCATCACTGATCTGTTCCTTGCGTACATGCATATGATCCACCTCCATCTGCGGAACATCAGGTTGCCCCCCTGCTCACTATAACCTTCCCGAAAATGAGTGCTCAAAAGGAGGTCCGGAAGTCTAGGGGACCTACTATCATTTTCAGTATTAAAATTATCAATATCGATATTATCACCTTCTTACCTCATCACCCAATTTCCTGCACACCAGTATTTAGGCTTGGTTCGCCTGTGAATAAGTTCAACTCCAGCTGATTATCTTCAGGTATACTATTTCTCAAGTGTGCCACTCCATGATCGTTCTTTGATTCTTCATCAGCACCACCATTCGATGCTTTCGACATAACACCGGTCTCATTTCCACCTCCATTCAACAATTCTAATGTATCTGGACCATCATTTATTTTAGGAAGATTCGGGAAATCGGCCATGTTAAAAAACATTTAACTGGATTCGCTTCCATTGTACAAATAACAGCTAAATGTGCGTCCTTCCGCATTTATAGCAAGTTTTAGGTTGGCCTTGATAAATAAAAGTTACTGTGTGTCCACATATATTAACCGACGAAGGAATGTTTTCCCTTACCTCCATCCTTGCCGTTCGGATACCGTTCAACAGTCCCTTTGCTCTTCCGTGGGAAAATCTGTTGTGTCGTACAGAGTGCACCTTCCCGTAACTACTTAGGACACGATAACCAAAATCATCATCCATATCAAACGGTGCATATCTTACGGAAACATATGTGTAATCACTACTCAAATTAATAACTCTTACAGTCTTACCTTCACCAATATCAATAGATTTGTCCTCATATTCCTTTACTACCATTTCAAACCGCGTATGTCAGCGAATTTTATAATCACCCTATTGTTGAGCATTAGCTGAAAGCCGGAGAGGTCTTCTTCTTTCACACCTAGATGCATGAAAATTACTTCACAGGCAAGGTCATACGTCGGGTGCACAGAAAAATGTAATCCAATCGAATCCTTTCTTTTAAGTTTGTTAACCAAAGGGGCAAAAGCATTTAAGTTGTCCCTTCCATTCAGCTTCTATAGTCTAGCCAAAGGTCAGGCCAAAACACCAGAAAAGCGGGAGCAGCTCAAGACACGTCCTCTCTGCTCCGAAGCTCTAGCGCGAGTCCTTAGCATTTTTACCGGACATTCATTAGAGTTAAAGCCTTGATACCGAAAAATTTTAGCAAAATCTCGTACTGATACCAGTCTTCATTACAGTGTTATTGACCAAAAAAACGTGATGCACTGTCTGTGAAAAACATATTTTTTAATAACGTTTTTGAAGTTAACTGTAATTGCGTTTGTTTTTTTTATTTATACTAAATGGTAATTGTAATTGTAATTGTAACTGAAAAGTTCAAATAATAAAGTACTTTATTTGAAATTGTTATCCTAGAGCAGCCTCTTACTTTTCGAGAACTCATCTTAACCAAATGCAATAGAGAGATGTTTTGAGTCGCTACCAATTTATTTATTTATTATATTATTAAGGGAGAATCTTAACAAGCCAGCTACCAATTCTAAAAATATTTTGATTCCATTTATTTCCTTTTTTTGTGCAAAAAGTTTTGTGAAAATTTTTTCCCATATTTGAGTTTTGTATTTCAGTATTATTTTTCGTATAATCAGCATTTTAATTTTCAACACAATAAACATACTAACAATTTACTTAGGCAAATCATAGGATGTTAACGATAATTTCCGCAGGTCTAAAATATTTTAGATATGTTTGTTTTGTATTTGTACTAAAGGTATTATAAGTTACAACTTACAATTGTTGAAGAAATTGACTGTAAAAGGACACCAAACTCAAGTATAAAGTCTTGGCAACTATTTGCATTTTTTAAAGGAAATAGGTGTGCGAAATGTAATTGAGTAATAAATTTTATATATGTATTTGTAGCTGTGATTACAATTTTGAAATATTAAAATTGTGAAATTACACTAATGATTGTATTTGATATTGTTCCCCATCTTGTAATTGAAGTTGTAATTGTAATTCGATAACAGGTCAGGTAATTATGATTCTAATTGTAATAGACATAAAGCAAACGTAATTACCCCTAACCTGCTTATATTACATAAGATTTGGACAGTAGCTACTTCATACGAAATGGATGAACATAAAAATAATGGGAACAAAAATAAAAAACAAATTATGTATACATGGGAGAAAACTGATTAGAAATTCAGTGATTTTTCCACTGCACTGCGAATTGCTCAATCTTTAATAAATCGACTTTATCTTTCTCGGGATCTATGGGGTTCATGTCTGCACCCTTATTTGGCCAGTCAACCAATTCAAATCCTCTCGACCTTGGAACCATTCCTGGACTACTCTGGCCGTATGGATGGGACAGCCGTCATGAATGAAAATGACAGGACTAGGTGGAAAGGGATAATTCCGCTGGTGAAGAGAAGGGAGGAAGAAATCCTGAAGAATTTTAACCTATTTTTCATTGGTGAAACCCTTCAGTCTTGGTGATATCACATACCATGTAAGGAAATCCAGGCCCACACGTTTACAGTTACAAGCCACTCCTGGCCACTTCGTAAATGTTTCCTCGGTGGTATCTGAAGGAAAACAATCTGATTTTTTTTACAATTTACTCGTTGCTTTCCATAACAGGGAAAATAATGATATATCGTTTTGGGGAAATGTAATGCTAAGCTGATTAGTGGGATTCACGTTAAGAGAGAAACAGCGCCTTCTTTAGTAAACAGCGTTTCAAACAAATAATTAACAATTTATCATTATGAAGACATACAGAATTTTAAACGTTATCAATGACAGTAATGACCCGAGATGTTGCAATGCCAGTAACAGCCAATCAATCAATCAGTCCCAGTAATCGTGTGATTTAATATATCACTTTGTTCAGTGATAACGATATCACTGCTACAGCACCCCTATTACCACGCTAACAGTTTGTCAACCCCATCATGGCTAGACTGAGGTGATGTATAAATTTTGATAGGTTATCTGTCCTCTGCTAGTAGTATTCGTTATAGTCTCCAAATGAACAGCAACATATGGTTCTCCGGGCGCAGATCGTCGCTCTACGAGAAAGTGGGGTTTCAATAGGTGCTGTTGCACAGCGTCTTGACCTCTCCCCTACAACAGTAAATAAATGGAAAAGGAGGAACGCTTAGACTGGGAAATTGACCGACTTGGATAGGCATTTATTTTTTTATTTATTTACATTTATTTTATTATTTTTTAAACTATAAACCTTATAAACCCGTGAAATTAAATATGAAACCTAAATTACAGTTGCCTTGGTCCTGTTGAACTCTAATAGTGATTCTTTCTCTTTACTTCCCAGAATACCAAATAGCGTTCCCATAAGTAAACAGGCTATAATTAATCTTGATTATCTAGGTATCTGCATGTTAATTACGTATTTCAGTTCGAAGACCTCCACCACGAATGACCACCCGTTAGGATAACGACGACATTCGACGAGCAGCAGAAGAAGATCCTTTTACCAATACTATTGCTATTCGTGAACGTCTGGCATTAAATGTTTGGTAGACGGTGCGAAGACGTCTGCATGAGGCAGGAATACCTCATAAAATTCCTGCCAAGAAGGAATTTCTCGCCGAACGGCATCGTAGCTGATAGGCTTGCCTTTGTTCAACAGTTTGTGGGGGAGGATATGGAATTTTGGTCTCGAGTCGTATGCAGTGACGAAAGGTCTTTTACTAGCAGAAGTCACGGCAGGATACATAACTGAAGACCGAGTAATATAAGGTGAGTTCCTATAATTAATATTAACAGTCAGACAATAATAATTATAAGCAAGGGTAATATCATAATCAAAAGATAATAATTCTGTCAATAACCATGTATTTTCCGCTAATTGAGTTATATTGCCACGAGAATGTGAAAAAAAAATAAAAAATTCTTCATTGAAAAAAACCCCCCATTTAGTTCTACTATGGCCAGCTTTCAGGCATTAAGCAAATGCAATATTAATGTTATGAATAATCACGTAGGCAAACTTATAATATAGAGTACAGCCTGTTTACTGAATGAAAGAATATCATATCATAACGGACCGTTGCAGATCAAACTTAATGCTATTATAAGTATTAATCCTTGCAGATGAATAAACATTCTTAATACTTAATGCAAGGGTTGTTACTTAGCATTTTATTTCCCCAAACGATATAGCATTATTTTCCCTATTACGAAAAGCAAAGCGTAAATTTTTAAAAATTAGATTTTTTCCCTTCAGATACTACAGAAGAAACATTTACGAGGTGACCAGGTGACCAGAAATGGGCATGTCACAGTAAACGTGTGGGGCTGGATCTACTTACATTGTATGGATGATATCACCAGGACTGAGTGGAGGTTCACTGGTGAAAAATACATTGAAATTATTCTGGATTTCTAACTTCTTTCACTTCAACAGCGGAATTATTCCTCCTCACCTGCTCCTGTCATTTTCATTCACGACCGCTGCTCCATCCATACGGCCAGAATAGTCCAGGAATAGTTTCAAGGTCGAGAGGATCTGCAATTGCTTGACTGGCCAAGTAAGGATACAGACATGAACCTCACTGAGATATTTAGGCTAATTTGGTAAAATGTTGGGAGCCTGAGAGGGAGAGGAGACCAGATGAACTTATGGACCACTGGGAACACAATGGAAGTTCTTCCACAACCGACCACAGATCGTCAGAAACCTTGAATCTTCTATGCCTAGCAGATTACAAGAGGTGATCTAGAAGGAAGGTGGCTGGACTTCTCACTAATATTAAAAATAAAATTTAAAAATTGAGTGTGTATAATTGGATTACCCCATGGCTTCCGCTGAACTTCCATGTCGTATGGTGTAAAAAAAAATCGTAAACACACCTATGCACAGCGTTTAGCTGCAGGTCATGATTATTATAATTTATTAATTAGAAAGGTGAATTTGATATCTTAAAGGAGTTCAAAATCTAAAGCGAATTTCGCCATCCTGATTTTTTCTTTAAAAATTATTTAAAAAGAGAACCCTAGGACAGTATCATCAAACTACATTTCTCCAAATAGCTCTTTCACAATGGACAGGTATGACTGAAGGGGCTGTTTAACAATAGAGACGTCAGTCTCTTATCCTCACAACGAATGACGATAAGAGCAAAAGGAATTTCTGTCCGTTAGGACACTAAAACATGTATCACAATTAATATATTAGAAAATAGCCAAGTAGATATCCTTTATCACAATTAATATATTAAAAGAAAATATAAGCCAAGTAGATATGTTTATCCATATCATGTAATAATTATTGTAATGAACGGCGTGTAGCGAATAACCTCTACAGTATATTCAAGAGGGAATACAAACCCAACCATGAGTACAAGAAACCTCTGAATATCAACAATTGTTTATCATTGGCAAACGAATTAATTTTACCACATGGGAATGGTTAAAAGTTTGCACCAAGTTTGGGAGGCCTTCTTCACTTTCCATTACACATTATGGAATTTTCTGTCCCTAGTAGTTTCATTTTGATTCCTCAGTAACGTCTAGTCTCTCTCTCTCTCTCTCTCTCTCTCTCTCTCTCTCTCTCTCTCTCTCTCTTTTCATTCTATATGTATTTCAAGAGAGAGAGTTTAACCCAAAAAAAAAAAAACAATCCTTCTTCTTGTAAAGGTTTTTGTATTCAGAAAATCTACAGTACCGTAATAATATTAGGATAAACACTAAAAACACGCAGGCATTAAAGATAAACAAGAAAATATTTCAAGTGGAGCTTTTCGTTAGCCATACACTCTATCCACGAGCATATCTAGTACTTCGTCCACTCATCGGGGTCGCAACAGACCCACCTTACCCCTAGTCCCCCATCCACTTCAGTTGTAGCAAAGCTGAGGGCATCGGTACAGCAAAAGCAAGAAGCTTGTCTGTTTGAATTACATTTCAGAATTCCAAAACCTGTAATACGGCTTAACAACAAGAACTTAATTCCCGACACCACTCCCCCCGCCCCCCGAAAAAATATATATGCATATATTAGTTTAGTCAAGATTAGAGGGTGTTGATGACATCAAAACTGCATACTTAGCGCAGTGGTATTTCTAGATGACATGTCACTTTAAATTAGCTAATATGAGAGAGAGAGAGAGAGAGAGAGAGAGAGAGAGAGAGAGAGAGGAGCTAAGGTGTCTGACATTTTCAAAACGTTCACCGAGTGTTTGGGAATGTTCAATGAAGCGTTGCTGCCCTTCTCTTTATAGCTTCCTATTGTAGAATTTGTAGGAAACGCACTGCAACCTATACTATAAACTTGGCTTACGTGATAAGTTAAAATATCCTGTTATGATGTTCGTGATTCTCTCCAATACCATATAACTAAAACAATTTTGATCAATTTATTTTAAGTATTGGCGTAATGAATATCACCGATATATAATAACAGACATGGTGGTAAGATAATGCCTTAGACAAAAGTTAAATGGAATCTTAATAAACAAACTTATATTAAAAGTGAGACAGTAATCTTAGTTACAGCGATATAACCTGCTCAGAATTCTTTCCTTTTTCTTTTACTCCGTGTGTGTGTGTGTGTCTTTCCCCTCCAACCTTACCTAATGGGGACTCTCCCATTGAAAGAATTCCAGAGCTTATTGGTGGAACTCTTGCTTAAGAGAGGAAGAGTCCTCCCCCCATCCCCCTCAGTAAACACTGTTACCATATAATTTTTCGAAGTTGCTCAAGAAGGTGTACCAGGGAAACTTGTGTTCAACTGTACATAGTGTTAACTGGCAGTCAGCAAAGCGCCCTTTCCTTGAAGGGAGTGATCAAATTTCTGTAATATTCTGAAATCGTTGCCGCTGAGAGTTGAGGTAATGGTTCTATAAGCGCTGATATCAGTTACTCTGGCATCAAAAAATGTAGAATGGGTTTGATTAACTTATAGGAGGAACACTATTGGTAATGCGTAGTACAGTAGCCTCATGGGAAGTGTATATTGAACGTGATTTTGCCCATTCCTTTCACCTGTACTAGTTTACTTGATTTGACAAAGCATTCTCTCTCTCTCTCTCTCTGAAAAAGCATTTCTCAATTGCTGCTAGATGCGTGGTGTTGACCTGTTTTATTACTAGGATATGCGCCAGTCTTATTCTACAGGAATCATTAAACTGCTAAGGCTTTAACATTTCACTTGTGGTACTAGGACGTTAATGATTGTTACTACTATACCTTAAAAGTGTAAAATTTGACATTTATATCCAACGTGATAAAGCCGTACAGGGTTCATTGCATGGGAATTCATTCCAATTCTGGAAAATGGTCTATTTCAATTTTTTCCCACGAAACCACGTGAAAATGTCAATCATATTTGTACTTTTTAACATCACTGTTCGGCATTAAGCTTTTGATACCCTAGTTTTTTAAACTGCAGAGTTGAACATAGAACTTGGTTCATTATTAATGATCTACAGCATTTTAATACTCCTTGGCAATCATTCAAAGATGGATTGTTTTTGGGTAGTAAATTTTTACTCAACTTTTGTTAGTCATTAGTACCCAATTTATGCAATGAGCAGGATTAGCCAAAAGCCCGATTAACGTACACAATGTAAGGTGGAAAGGGCCTAATTTAGCCGTTCTGATTAGCATAGGCATAAAAAAAAAAAAAAAAAAAAAAAACAAAAAAAAAAAAAAAAAAAAAAACTCGCACAGAAAGCTGACAGAAGTTAAGGCCTGTCCACACGACCGGGCCTGATCGGCGGACCTCCCCGCTAACAGGGGCACTTGACGGGCAAACCGTCAAATTGCCCGATGGGTCTAGTAGCAAAATCACCATGGTGGCGCCCGATGGCTTGAGCTTCGACCCTGGCAGACGTATGTTAACCATATGCATATCTTTTACCGAGCCATTCTTTGCACCATATTCTCTTCTTTTTCATCACACACAAAGCAATTATTATGCTACACAACATTCACGGGTAATCCCGCCAGAATTTGCTCGTCAGCCCGGGAGCACGCCGATCAGGCCCGCTCGTGTGGACAGGCCTTTAGGAATTCCAGCGTTCAGTGTTTCACTCTTTCATTCCAGAAGCCGGAAAAGTGGCTGACATTCAATGCCGCCGCTCATCCAGTGCTAACTTTTCTAATATTGAACTCTATTGAATTTTATTTTTGTTTGAACGTAATCCGGATTTTCTCTTCAATGAAAGACCTCTTTGTAACTGTTCTGCACTAGATGTAGTTCTGCTTCCTCAGTAAGTTGTGGTATTTCAGCCCTTTCTATTTGACGAGTTTAATGATTCAGTTTGCGAAGTATTTCACTTTGTGTATGGTTGACATCTGATAAATTTCTAAACATGGGGTTTTGTATAGTGGATGAAAGTCCATGGCTCGTGTGATCGGGTTTACAATTTATTGTTGTTGTAATGTGTAGAGAGACCGTTCAATATGTCCGCTGGTTTCTTTCTACTTAAGAAATGGCTGTAGTTTGATGTTTTCTCTGAATGCTGCTGGTATACTGAAGCAATTAATCTTGCTTTGACACTTAATATCAGGGTTTCTTAGGTTTTAATTTTTCTTCGTAGACAATTCATATTACACCATCGACGGTTTCTAGTTTAGTATTTTCGTAAGTGAATAAATAGAACGTGATTACTAATGAATCGGTATTCACTTTATTCTTTTCGTGCATATTATAAGGAAAATTTAGCACAGCTTATAGAGAGAGGTAGTATTGCCGAAATCAAGCAGAAAGTTATTTTTAAGTATCTTTTTGCAGCTGGTTTTATTGACACTAAAATGTCTTCAGAGGGAGCATGGTAAATGCTCCTCTCTAATATGGCTGTATCTATTCAGTGGAAAACCATCGCAGAATTTTCTCGTAAAGGTGCGTTCACACGGTCGAACAATGTCCGACGGACAAACATTATTACCAATTAACAATTGTCTGCCGGTCTTTGCCTAGTGAGCAGAGTAAAAACAGTGGTATACAACCTCATCTGGTACCACAGTTTGTTGTCAGATCTACTTCCATCGTTTCAACGCTTATAACGCCATCCTGCTTCGCCTATATGAAAATGTTTGTCCGTCGGACATTGTTCGACCGTGTGAACGCACCTTAACACGTAGAAGTAGGGAGAGCTCCATTAAAACAATCTATGCTCTAGCTGCTGAATTTTCATTAAAGCAGTTACTTTTCATTGTGCAGGACATAATCTTTATCCAACACTTAATCGACTTTTACAGCTATTCATTATTACTAATGCTGCGGCTACTGGTCACTTGTCATAACTATAACTACAACTACTTTTAGACTACTTGGTTTCACGTTAGTAGCATTAGTCATCTTAGTTTCTTAATGTTAAATGTTTTACGTTCACTGCACGATTCTCTCTCTCTCTCTCTCTCTCTCTCTCTCTCTCTCTCTCTCTCTCTCTCTCTCTCTACTTGCTAACACTAATTTAAATATCCCAGTGTCGATCAATATAATTTTATTGTCAGATGTTTAAAGTAACGACAGCATAACTTCGCATTTGGAAACCATTTTTTCATTATCGATTTCTATTCATGAAACTTTCGCGAAATTTTACACTTGGACCATTCGACATATTATAGTACTATATTTTGCACTTCGATTTCAGTTTGTCTCGCTCCTTAAATATTCGGCCGCCACTCATGCCTAACAAAAACCTTTGGAAATCTTAAATTTACAGTAAATAGTACATTTCTTCATACATATCACATAAGATGATAAAATGAGATTTTGAATTGCTTTTTATATAAATCGCCATATTTTATAATGGGCCATTGACAAAACACAGTAGTAGTTCTTACAAAACCTCTGTACGATGTTGCTTGTTATTTCAAAGTATATTTCAAGTAGTTTCGTAACGCTAGCTTAGTAGGATTTGATTGCTAGTTAATCTGGATTTAATTCTCCCTCCAATACTAGTGGTATAAGTAAAACTACATAACTTGCAAGAATGCATCTTCGGTATCGGTATCAACCAAAAGTTGCCAGTTTCTAATAAGTTTTTAGCTGCCTTACTGACATTGGATGTCCTCTTTCAAATATGGCTGTAGTACCTATCAGACTGGAAGTAAAAGCTTCAGTTTTTTTTTTTTTTTTTTTCCCCCACTACACGGAAAAAAGAAGAAATTCCTCCTCCTCCCTTCAAAGCCATAACTGTTCCTCTCTCCTTTACAAATATGTCAGTTTCATTACCTGCTGAGTCTATATATATTTTTTGATAAGGTTTGGTTGTCGAAATACAATATCTTATTAGCGTCACTAATAATGTTATCTTCGTGCCAAGGCTACCACTATACTACAGTGTTTCATTGCCATGGCTATTACCGCTTGATTAGTGCTGCTACTGCTATTATCACTTGATCAGTGCTGCTACTGTCACTCTTTTTCGTTGAGCAGTAACTTTTTTCTCGTACTTTATTTTGTAACCATTGTTACTAATATATTATTACTCAATTGCTCTGGCATTTTAAAAGAATTACCATAACACACTTTCTCTTCTCTCTCTCTTTCTTTCTCTTTCTCTTTCTTTCTTTCTTTCTCTCTCTCTTTTTCTTTCTTTCTTTCTCTTTCTTTCTCTCTCTCTCTGGGTTTTCCAGCTTTGGTTAGACTGACTGTAAAGGTTTTTAAAAGTTGGTTTCGTACAAGATTAAATATGCCATGGGGTGCCGGGCATCCCACTTAAATATGGAGAAATTATTTATCAACGTCAGAAGCTAAAAATGACAGCTTAATTTATCACTTAAAAGTGTTAGTTAATAGTTAATTTGTATTGAGAGGACTATTTCAGCCGCTTATGCATTTCGATTGGCTTGGTCCTTAGAAATTCGACCTCCTCTCATTTTTACCAAACGTGCTTAGCAAAAACCCTTTAATTTTTTTTTTTTCAAATATGCATGATTAATACTTAACAAAATTCTTCGTTGATTTTTTAAATTTCTGCATAAACTGAAGAATATATAATTTTTTATGAAATGCCATTGATACAATTGACTAAAGTTTCTTGCAAAAAGTCCTTTTACTGTATTGTTCCTTGCCATTTTAAGTTAGTTTTTTTTATTAGTTCCGCAAGTTAATTAATTTTTAAGTTCCTTAATAGTTACTAAACAGATTTTGTTACCTAAATAATCAGTATTGGCGCTATCATCCACTTCTATGGCATAAATAAAATTAAGTATACCGTACATAAAATCGAAGATGTATTCTGTGCTTTTTTGCTAGTATTAGTACTAGCATATTTGCCACTAAGAAACTACTGTCCTTTTGCTCATATTACTGTACTCTTGTTTCTGCTGTGTAACGAGGTGCTACTGCCATCCTTATACGTATATACTGTTAGTACTACTAATACTACTATCGTTATTGAATGTTACTAATACTATTGTTTCTGCCACAAAGTTAATACACATTTTATGTTGACAATACTTCGGCTACTACTATTCCTACTTTTGTTACTGCTTTTTAGATTACCTCTTAAGATGATCCTTTTACAAACCGGTGACTACTACTACTACTACTACTACTACTACTACTGCTACTGCTACTGCTACTACTAATATACCCCCTTTGCCTTTGCTGTCGCTGCTACAACTGTTCTTGCAGCTGACAGTTACCTCTGCTGTCGCTTTGCCCATCATTACTACTGTTATAATTACTGCTGCTGAATTAGCTGATTAGCCTCTGCTATCTGCTGTTGTTTCCTAGCATCAGTTTTTTTTTCTTCTTCTTCTTTTCGGTAGATCTAGGGTACCTATCCGTGGCGGCCCAGACTATGGCAGTTGCGGTTTCTCTATGCAGTTTTACCTCCTGAACAAGAATTTTAAGTAATATTTACTCGGACGACTGTAATTAACCCCCGGGAGCCAGGACTAAACACGACGAAATACATTGGACGCCCCAATCCTTAGTAGATGTATCCACAGTTACGTTCCTTGCAGTCCGTGCGGACCTATTGTGTAGAATTACCTCTTTTCCTAAAACTAAAAATGTTCTATGGTGTCAACCACAGCATATCTACGGAACTCACATGATACCCCTGTTCATTCCTGCTTCTGTAATGTTCTTTCAGGTCTGCCTCGTCAACAGTGATTGCTTCCATGGATATTCAGTTTTTCAGAGTAATCTTCAATCTAGTATCGTGTTATTTTTATTATCCTGCTACAACTTCCCTTCATTCTACTTACCTTTACCTACTTGCCATTTTGTTGACTTATCTTTCAAATAGTCTTTCTCGTACTATTTTCATTAGAACTGCTTCTCGAGTTCCAACTTTGAATTTTTGTAAATTCGGTATTTGTCTCCACTCTAACCTGGTTATTTATTATGCTTTAGCCATCTCCATTAGCATAGGCTTTGATCTGTTTTTATTAGCCTATACCCTGTTAATCGTTTCTCACTTTTCTTACCCTTGCCTGTTTTTGTTCATATTCCAATACATTTTCATGCGCATTCAGTAGACCTTTACTTGATATCCGGGTTTCCACCATTTGTAGTAAATCTGTTAAGTGTTACATAATAAAATACATGGAACGTGTGTTATTCCATAAATAAATAAGCCGATGATGACCCAAGGGGTCACTGACGAGATACCAAGGAGTGTGATAGATAGGGACCGATAAAAGAATGCAAGCTAAGCCTTGGCGTGTTGTATCAGCATCCTGGTTTGCATTCGCCTGTGGTAATCAAATCCATTGTTGTGTAAAACAGGACACGGTGTGTTCGCTTGAGAACATGTTGACCTATAACCCACAGACAACTATGTGACTTCCTCTCGTATGTCCGTCTGTCTGTATGTTAGTATGCTGAGCTAGCTTTGCTCCCCTATGATTTTGTAAATGCATTGTAACTCAGAACTCTACTTCCTCTCCTAGAATCAAGTTCTCTGAACCACACTTCTTGCCTCTACTCAAGAGATGTAGTTTCGCAAATATATTAAGTTTATCATCATGAGTTTGAAACGTCTTCACCTTTATACCTAAAGAAGATACTGACTTAGAAATTATCGTCTCAATCGATGATACTCCGACGAGGATGGGAAGTATACAAACAGATACTTGCGTATAACGTCACAGGTCTTAAAAACCCACAGGGCGCCTTGTTATACAAAGGCACAGCCCTACAAATCCACCCAGGTATGGATACTTCAGAATTTCCTATTCCCTTCTGTCAAATTAGCGTAATTTATTGCTTGTTTATTTTCTTAAATCAGCCTTGTACTTTAGTTTTAAGTGCTCTCTTATATTCAGTTCAGCAGCTGTATTTTTTTTACGTTAACGTAACGTTCAGTGGTTTTGCCCAGTGATTCCTCTTGTTGTGAATTGCCTAACTATCGTGTTAACGATTGTTTTTATTTTGTTTTCGAGTTGGAATGGAACTGTAGTGCGGTGAGTGGAGGCCGGCCTAAGACAGTTCGGGCCTGTATAAGCTTCTGGACGTATGCTCTTTTGTTGGCAGCCTTCTGGAGATTTATCTTACGCCTTTTTGGAGGAATACTCCGACGGACCTCCCTTGGAAGTGGTTTTCCGTAGATGTGCTGAGCCATCTACGGCGTAAGTGCATTGTGGAGTTTGATCACGGCTGTGATATCGCAGGTTATAGTCACTTGCGACGCCCCTGTACTCATGTTTCCCGCCTGAGGATTTGGCGGAAGACGTGGTCGTCGCTGTCCCGCCACGTAGGAGGCGTTACGCCAACCACTGTCCTGTGTTGTCCATCTCCAGCTGCTGGTCCAGGAGAGCTTAGGGCTCGTGAGGAGGCACGTAGGGAGGCAATTGCCAGGTAAGAGGAGATTATCCTCTGTTGTCCCTCGGGATCGAACTCGACCCCTGTATCTACCTGGACAATTCGTGAGCTCCCCTGTTTAGCTGCTGGGAGGTTGAAGCGACCTCCGTGAACTCCTGTGCACTTCGTTGTGCGCGAGGATCTGCGTAATTAATTATTAATCATATTTGTATATATATATATATATATATATATATATATATATATATATATATATATATATATATATATATAATAGTATATTGAGTGCTCGGTATTTGGTATTTTTGCCCCTCAAAATGTTTATTTGAATTAGTTTAAGTTTAGAACTGCCACGGTTAGGTAGGAGATTTAAGGTTTTCCTAACTTCATTTTCTCTGGTCTTCCTTCTTTCTTATATTTTGTAGGCTAGTGGTTTTATTATTGGGCCCGTGTTATTATTATTTGAGCCTTTGGCATATTATATTCTTTACTTTGTTAGGGTTAGCTTTCAGTATTAGGAGTCCTTGTGAGCTGTTATTTGCTCCTTGTATTTTGTGTATTTAATGTTAAGTTTTTTCACAAGGCTTATTTAGTGTAAGTGTATTTTATACTTAAATAGTTAATTTTATTCTGGTGTTTGTGTCCACATTCCTCATACCCTGTGTACTTTCTTACTGCCTACGATCCCTTTGATTATTGAAGTATAAAGAACCTATATTACGGCCAAAGGGGTCGTAACACCTCATCACATTGATATGGAAATCTTTCCATTCGTAATTGCCTTTTGACAACTTAATCGTTTAGTGACTTGAATATATATAATCTTTATAACTTTATGGCATTGGTTTCTTTAGGAAACTCTACTACTGCTTGACTGTAATTTTACGGCCTTTTGACCTCTTAATACCACCTTTCCTTCCTTAATATATATGTGGCTCGGTAAAGCAATGTGCTTGGCCTAACAGTATCGATTATCTCCTTCATTTAACAGATTTTTTTACACTAGGGCTCTGTTCAGACAATCTCTCTATGCTTCTTTGTACTCAGATCTTCTAATAACGCCCCAATAGTGTTGCTCCCATGCAAGGTATTGTATTCAATCTCTGTTTTTCCTTAATACATGTTTTCCCTTGCCCGATTTCTGTGTTCCAGTTTCTGAATGAGCATCTCCGCCATTCCTTATTTGATCATTTTCTCACCTCTCCGCTTTTCAGACATTTGTTTTAATTAAGAAATTTCCCAACTGAAAACGCCTACAAAAATTTTCGTTTTGGTCCATTTGTTTTTAAGTTCTCTCGTGTGTTAAATTTTCATCCTGTCAACTTTGTTAGTTTGCTTGTCACTTTAATCCAAGCACGGTATGACTTTCTATCTTATATGTTAGAATAATATCTATCTAACCATATGAATGTTTGTTAGTAGCGAGGGATATGGACGAGTGATTTACTATTTGTCAAGTTTGCTAATCCTGGATAGCCTGCACAAAATATTAAAATATTTTGCAGTAGCCGATAGGCTAAGCCCATTAAAATTGGAATTTAGTAATGGTAAGTGATTCTGCATATATCTAGCAATCAAGACCAAAAACGTACTTGTAGTTACTACAAGTACTACGTACCCGATATATTTATTTCATTCTGCATGCATTTGAAAGTCAGTAATGGGTATCAAAGAAAGGTGATTCATACAACACTTTTTATTTGCAAAATATCTTTCAACGGTTCAATGTGAGCAACACAGCCTGTTGAGATTAGTACTTTTGTAATTTTATAGGTATACATTTTTGTTTGTGGGGTGTTTTTCGTACCAACGGCTTTACGTGACTTCCGAACCACGTCGAGAGTGAACTTCTATCACCAGAAATACACATCTCTCACTCCTCAATCGAATGGCCGAGAATCGAACCTGCGACCACCGAGGTGGAACGCTAATACCATAACAACCACGCCGCTGAGGCGCTAGGTATACTTTTGTAATTTATAGGTATATAAGTACATTCTGCTCTAGTACTGTATACTAATTTCCATTTGATTTTTCTAGTTGCTGAACTCGTGACAACTGGCTACAGAAATTGACCTTCGTGAAGTTCCTGACGGTTAGTGGTAACAGACGTAGACAGATGAACTTGTAAAGAAGTAATGTAACCAGACAGGTAATGATAAATTGTTCTAGTAGCGATTTTGCAAGTGTGAAACAGGACGATTAGGTAAGGAAACATTTTTTGTGTTGCAATCTAGAATAGCAGTGCATGAATTTAAACAATGTTATTGTCATTATGGGCCTAAATATATGATTACATATAAAGACTTTTTATCACGAACTAAATTTAGGTATGAATATTCAGAATGCTAGTTTAAATGAAAATAAGCTGTTGCTAATCAAGAACCTATTGGTGGCCATGTTTTGCTGTTGAAACAAATGAATCACTCTTTGACTCGCTTAAATTTGAGTGTATACGTAAGGCCTCTTACTGATATTTGGGCACTTGGTGGGATAAAAGGGGGAAACGTTGGTTTTTAATCATGCCTCTCATATACCATTGGCTTGTGCATAGCTTAAAATGAAAAATACATTAAGCTTGGCAACATTAAAATGCTTAAGTGGTCTGCCTACAAGTCTCTGATGTCTTGTGTACCGTACAGTAAGCCACTCCTGGAAATATTGTGGACCTGCTAATCCAGATATTCAAACACAAAATACTGTCTTTAGTAAGGTCAGAGACGGGCTAAGCAGTATGACAAGTGATCTAGTATTTCCAACAACATATACGTTAGCATCTTTTGTTTATCACCTATCCACAGGACCGCCTGCTACATGTTTTTTTTTTTTTTTTTTACAGAAGCAAGTTGGCTCTACCCTCGTCAGTGAAATACAGCAACCTTCAACATCATGGCAAGACAAGGCCAAGTCCAAAGACATTCATTTCCATGATAGTACGTACTCCTATTTCTGATTGAGTCACAAAGTTTATTGAATGTTTTCTAAACACCATCCACTAGATTTTGTTAAGGAAGCCACCAGGCTAGGTACTGACCTAGCACCCTAGGTCAAGTTAGGTGTGGTTAGGTCTGGTTGCAACCTTACTTAATTTACAGTGCTGAAATTAGATTAGGTGAGAGTTAAATGCCCCTGGCCAGAAAAGAATCCAGCAGTCTAGGTTAGGGAACTTAAATCCCTGTATTTCACTAGCTTCTTTCTCCTCCCAAAAAATCCCAATGTCCCACTATGGCCATCATTAATTGTAGTTATATCATGGCAGTCAGTACTTCCACATGCCACGAGTCGCAGAATGTCCATTTCCAGTGTCAATGCAGATTGTTCCCTTGTTACTGATATTCAAACTTGACCAATTCAACCTTTTTAATAAAAAAAAAAAAAAGGCAACATTTTTATTTCAGATCCACATCACACAAGTTACTTGTCACCATTTCAAACTCAAAGCCGCAACATGATTAACTATACTGTGTTTTTTTCCATCTGTCCATCCGCCTGTGTTGTTTGCTTATGGTAACACTGCGTCCCGGGCTTTAGATAGTTACGGTACGTGTAAGTTTTAGGTAAATAAAAGGATATCTAGGTTTACATTTGCAACTGAAAAGTGTTTTAATAATTAACTATGTGAATTACACCGTTAATATTCGAAATAGGATATTGTTATTGTTGTTGAATGTAAGCCGAATGTAACTATCTAAAGCCCAGGACTCAGTGTTACCATATGCAAACACCACAGGCTGGTGGACAGATGGAAAAAAAACTAGTATAGGTGGAACATTTCCAAGTTCAACTTTAAATTCACTATTCATGGCCTTTTTCATTGGGGGGGTCTATTTTCCCAAAAACTGGACCTTTTCTTTTATGTTATTGCATATACAGGTATATATCTTATTACTATTATCACACTTGTAATTCCTACTACCTTTCCGATTACTAAAGAATGGTGTTTGTGACAAAAAAAAAAAAAAAAATGGTATGGTATTTCTACAGAAGCAGTCCGCACGGACTGCAAGGAACGTAACCGCGGATACGACATCCACTAGGGATTGGGGCATGCATGTATTTCGCCGTGTTTAGTACTGGCCCCTGGGGGTTAATTACTTAAAATTCTTGTTCGGTAGGTAAAACTGCATGGAAAAGCCGCAACTGCCATAGTCTAGGCCGCCGTGGATAAGTACCCTAGATCTACCAATATGACTTAAAATTCTTGTTCAGGAGGTAAAACTGCACATAAAAACCGCAACTGCCATAGTCTAGGCCGCTGCGGAATAGTAATATAGATCTACCCAAAAGATTGTTACTTTTGTAAGTACAGTTCAATCACAGAATACTGGCTTAGATCTACCTATATATGAAATACACAGTTCTTAGGTGATTACCCACAAGTACATCGTACATGCACTTTTTCGAACTGGATATTGGTACGGCAGCCGTATCCCCGATTGCAATAGATATTGGTACGGCTGTGAATTGCGCATGAGCGAACCCGTTTACCGCCCTGCATATCAGTGACAGCAAGAAAAATGACGACCCAGCAACGTGAACTGTGTAGTGTGTAATAACACATCAGTTTTCGCTGAAAAATGACAATTTGTCGAAAATTGCATTTTTCCTAACTATACAAACCTGAGGTCCTTTAACAATAGGAAGTAGCTAGCGGCAGCTGGAACGGTCGTAAGCTTCGAACAAGGGGAGAACGGTAGTTAACTGCTTGTCCGACAGTCGCGCGGTAAACAAATCACTTTTGCTTTTGGCCCATGCAAAATACGCAGAGTGAGGGGTGGCATGAGGAGGGACTATATGTAAAGGACCTCAGGTTTGTATAGTTAGGAAAAATGCAATTTTCGACAAATTGTCATTTGTTCCGATACGTAATACAAACCATCGGTCCTTTTGTTATAGGAAAACTCACTTCTTGGTGGGAGGAATCTGAGTCTTTTGATGAACAGACTGGTGTTCGTCCATCCCTGGAATGCCTCCCTGGTCGTAAGAGCGAGGGAGGGATCCAAGCCTCTGTCCGATTGATCGGGGTGTGCACCGCAGGATCAATGGTCAGGCCTCTGGGCCAAGTACTAAGAGAGAGGCAAGCGTATCTCCTCGTACCAGCAAGCAAGAACTTGTTCCTGTTTGCAAGAGACAATCATAAAATTATGGGTTGTCTCAAGCTGGCATCCACTTCCTCCCCCTTGTTGGAGGAAGTGGTGGATATACGCTCCTATCCCTAGTGAAAGGGATAGGATGGGGCTCTGTTGAGTAGCTCACCTGCATCTTGTCCTTATCCAGCAGGGTGACGACCGTGTCCCTCTACCCACAGTAAGAGGGGAAGAAAAAGATGGGAAGAGGAGCCAGTCACACTCTCGTTCACTCATCCTTTCTTACGGTCACACCAGGACTCGATGCTGTTCAACCTGCGAGGGTCTGGGTTCGCTACACAACGTGTTGAGCAGCCACCACGGGTCCAAAGGAAAAAGATCCAAGGACCTGTGGGCAATATCCCGAAGGTAGAAGGAGGTGCATGTGGTCTGGTTGGACCAGACTCCTGCCTTCAGTACCTGCACCACGGAGAAGTTCTTGCGGACAAAGCAGCATCTCCTTCGCATCGAAGGCGGTGAAGTCCATTAGGGAGGGGATTGTGAACGACTCGAACCGATCGTCAGGGACCGAAGGGTTCTGAGTCTTCGCTACGAAGTTCGGTACGAAATCGAGCGTCACGGATCCCCATCCCCTGGATGCTTGACTTCGCAGGAGAAGTCATGCAGTTTCCTCAGAGGAAAAGAAGGGAATAGTTGCATGACCTATCCCTCTTCTCGACTTTGGTGATGTCCAGTACCCATACTGGTCTGTCTGTCTGCAACGAAGAGTCTCGCATCCTCCTATCCCCATGCAGCGAAGTTCTCGGTAGTGGATAGGACACCGACACTCCATGGTGGGTGTCGATGGTATGGGTACTGTGACAAGCTATTAAGACGAAGTACTGATTGCTCTGTAACAACCGAACTAAGTCAACAGCGTAGTTCGTAACTGACTCGGGCGCTCTGACAGCTGCCGACTGACTGCGTTTGGTAGGAGGCAAGTTGTTCAAGCATCCGAGTAAGTCACGTGACTTTCGCCCTTTAACGGGTTATGCCTAGAGACCAAACAAATACTGTAGTGTATTTGTTTGTCACCTATGCCGGACGGTGAGGTGATTATTCTCTTAAGGCATGTGCCCAACAGGCGAAAGTCAATTGCCTTCTAGAGACCGAGGTCCCTGAAGGCAAGACATTCTCATAGTTGTTGAATCTTAGCTAAGGAGAAACAACACTATGTGCCATTGAAGACGAAGGTAGACATTGAATGCAACCTACGTCTTCACAGACGAATCGAGAGAAGGATTCTCAAGATTCATAACCTGTGCTTACAAATGACTGAAAACGCTAACCGCTATTTCATTGCTGTCCGGTGAGAAGTCGTAGTTGCAATGAAAGCGGGGCGTTCTTCAGTAATGAAACACAGGGGAGAGCCGCCTGAAGAACTGCTTCTCATGGGCTGAACGTTTGGAAGTAGAGCTGGCAGGTGTGGGAGTAGGCGATGTCTTTCAATACATCTGCTAATCCGGGGTGAACAATGAATAATTGCACACCTACGAATAAGAGATATTTTGAGGACAAACTCAGATTCCGCAAAAATCATTCGCATTATCGCAGTGCGATGCAGCAAGAGACTATTACAGAATTCTGTTACCGTGCGGTAAACAGAAAGATGAAAGTCGAAGAGATATCTCTGTTGTAAATTCTCGCAATACTGAAGGCGATGAATTAGAGCGTCACAGCAGTAGATGGTCATTCATGTATGCGAGAATCCTCGTTAATCAGAGACTTAAGTCCGTGATTGTTGGGCAGAGATACGGTTGGTATTCAATCAAAGCAGGGGAGAAAGACATAACCAACCGTGCATCTCCAGGCGGCAACTGGTACTGAAATGCCTCGGGCAATTCAATACGCAGTAGCTGTCGCTGACTCGTCATCCTGAGTTGCCAAGTAATCCTTTCCACGAAGGAATGCGTTCGGCTAGAACCACCGAGCATAAAAAGATATGCTCGAGCAATTATATTTGGGCGAAACGAATTTCGGTAAATACAAAAGCTGAAATGGTGTTGTCGTGACAAAACCATAAGTATATAAATTGAAACTGGAAACTCCTGGAGGTTGCAGGCAACCCCGAGTTGCAGTTCAATTAGAATACTCCTCGTCTAAGTCGCAATCCGTAGAGTAACTAGGATATGCGCCTACCCTCGGACAATTCAACTGCTTAGCAGAATCTTGTCGCGAGGTTTAAATATACGTAGTATATTTGTAGGATTCTGAAAAACAACGATCTCCATCCTAAATTCTTTCCTTCAAGAAAACAAAATAAGGATTGGAGATCGACCACCTTCGATCTCTATCAAAGAGAGTGAAGGAGAAGTCTTCCTCGAAGGAAAGCTTCAATGGTGAACAGAATAACTAAGACGATAGTTCAAGCCAAACTGGATGTTCCCGTCCGTTCTTCTCTATTCCAGGTTGGTCGCCTACTGTGAGATAGTCTTCTTTCAGCAGCAGTCTTCTTCCCAATGCTAGAAATTCCAGGAATTCGAGCATAGGCAAGGTTCCCGATTATCGTGTAACAATTATCGGGGATTCTCGTCTCGCTCACTTTGGACCGTGGTCTCGCCTAATGTTTTTTGGAGATCGTAAAAAACTCGAACACACTGAATGCGCTAGAAATTCCGTAGAATTCTAAGCACTCTGCGAAACCCCCACCGAATTCGTCAAACGATATCGGCTGGTGGTCCTATTGATTCCCGTAGAAATCGAGAATGGGGCAGGATCCCTCCTCAACGACCGGGACTTACATCAGGTAGGACCCGAAGGTCCCCCGGTAGCGCAGTCCCCAACGTGGGATCCTACAGAGAAATCTCTGTAGGATCCCTCCCATTTCCCTCGTAGCCGTAAGGAAAGAGGGAATGGGGGAGGAATTGGATACTCGCTCGCCTTCCCAATGGAACTAGCAGTTGGAGAAGAGTAGGAGCAGCCATCGCCAGGCGATGGCCTTCCTCCCACCCCCCCCACCCCCCAGGAGGGTCACGAACTCGTGCTGTAGGTAAGCATCTGCCACCACTGTGAACTTCGTCTGGGTGGGGCTGATCGACACCTGACAGGAGAGACAAAACCGTCCTCTGACTCATTCCAGTCCTCGTCGAGATGGAAACCTCTCAGGAGGACGGAAGGGGGGGGGGGGAAGAAGAGCTGCAATACTCCGAAAAAAACGCCGCTGTTGCGGCAGAGGAGGGGAAGTAGCTTGCCCAACCGGCTAGACCTGAGCGAGCCTTCTCGTCCAGAGACGAGAGGCTCTCCTGGTTCAGAACCGAGTCGAGAAGCTCTTATCGCGGCAAGCCCACCATCAGTCTGGTTCCCTACTCGGGCTCGAGAACGACTTGAGCCGTGGAGCGGCGATCCTTTCCCCAGGTCGTTGTCCTGACGAATCAGTGCAATAACCTGGGCAAAGTTACTCTGAATCTCTGAATACAGCGTCTTGAGGAGTATGACCGTCCAGTCCCTCCAACAAGAGCAGCTCCCAAGACCCTCCTCCTTCAGAAGAAGGACCAGCAACAGATCCCTGACGGTTGCCTCCAATCACTTGCGCGTACGTCCTGGCTGGTCCTAAGACCATACCTGGCACGTGCGGCGTCGTGACGGGATCGTGAGCGGCGCATCTCTCACGATCACTCCTATATACCTCGCTCTTCCTGGCGTATGCCGAGGAAGTTGAAGGTATCGGAGAGACAGACCTGACGCTACCCCCTCCCCTCCTGACGGTCGCCTCCAATCACTTGCGCGTACGTCCTGGCTGGTCCTAAGACCATACGTGGCACGTGCGGCGTCGTGACGGGATCGCGAGCGGCGCACCTCTCACGATCACTCCTAGCTACCTCGCTCTTCTCGGCGTACCCCGAGGAAGTTGAAGGTAGTGGAGAGACAGACCTGACGCTCCCCCCCCCGCTCGCTGGCAGGACCAGCGTACGTGGGGGGCTGCAGCCGATCACCACCCGCGGTGGGGATCGATCTGCAGGCCTGGCCGTGTTTGCTCCCCACCTGTGGCGAGCGGTCTCGAACTGAGCCACGTCGACCCTGGTTCCCGTGCATCAGGCGAGGTCGCCCTATCCGCGCGGTCCCTGTGGGAGCGGCGGTCAGGTGACTTGCAGAGCTCGTTTTCGCGGTGAGACCGGTGAGCGTCCTCAAGGCACGTCAAACCGCTGGTACCAACCAAGGCTGGTACCGATGGTCGGGGGACTACTCCCAGCCTCAGCCCCTGGCTGGTCAGAGACCGTCACGTCTACCAGGGTTACCAGCTGGTCGCTGCAAGAGCGGCCGCTGGCCTGGCGAGAGTCACATGATCGAGCGGCTCTCACCAGCTTCTGCTCCGTGCCGCAGGTCCTGGCGCCGAGCGAACTCTGGCGCCAAAATTTTGGCTCTACGCTCCTGCGGGAGATCGTATACTCGGAATTTCTTCCTCGCGGGAAATGAGAGGACCGAGCCGGAACCTGGCGTAGCGGCAAGCGCCGCACAACACCAAGGCGAGGAAGTACCGTGGTAGTCGGTACGCCTCTGGTCCCCGTCTTCTTCTTCCTTGTGGAAGAGGAGACGGACCCTGTTCCCGAAAGAGCAGGAGGACCGGCAGAAGAACCCCCCCCCGCCCCCCCCCCCCCCCGTCCCACGGCGTGGAAACGAGCCCTTAGAAGTTCCCGAAGGAGTCTTCTTAGGGGGGAAACCCGGGTTACCAGCTGGTCGCTGCAGAGCGGCCGCTGGCCTGGCGAGTCACCTGAGCGCTCTCCCACCAGCCTTCTGCTCCGTGCCGCGGTCTTGGCACCCGAAACTTTGGCTGCACAGTCTCCCGAGGGAGAGCGTACACTCGGGATCTCCCGCGAACGAGAGACCGAGCCGGAACCTGGCGTAGCGGCATCGCCGCTAGCACCAGGCGAGGAAGTACCAGAGCTAACCGATACTCCTCTGGTCCCCGTCTATCTCTTCCTTACAAGGAAGGGGAGACGGGCCCCGCGCCCTCCCGAGGAGCAGGAGGACCAGCAGAAGGACCCCCCGTCCCACCGGGGTGGGACTGCCCTTAGAAGTTCCCAAAGGAACTTCTTAGGGGGGGAGGACAGCCTTCTTCTTCTTCGGCTTATGGGCCTTAGAAGCGAAGGGGAAGAGGCAGCAGCAGATGAAGATGACACCTTCCTCTTCGTCAGCTCACGCAGGACAGTTGTCAGGTCCTCCATCCAGGCCGGAGCCAGGGCTATTGCCGAAGCAACACGGCCCGACTGCACCTGTCCGGAAGGACCTGGGACTGGGGAAGACACACCGTGGGCAGGACCAGCATGGACAGGCTCAGGAACCAGGAGCGACAGGAACAGCAACCAGCTCAGGAGCGGCAGGAACAGCGGCAGCGGTAGACCCAGACAGGGACAAGCCAAGCCAGCAGTGGGAATCACATCAGCGGCAGGCCCAGCGATCGCCTCGTAGAATCATCGGCAGCCAGCGGGAACCTGGGTACTGGCGGCCGGTCCAGGGGCGAGCTGCTGGAACAGCGGAAGTCTGGGGCAGGCAACACGAAGAAACAGGCGGCGGCAGCAAACCCCCCTCGGTACGGCGGCGGGCCCTAGTAGCAGCAGACGGCGTCACCGACACAGCATGGGGAGTGTAGACCAGCGGGGGGGGGAGCAGCATAAGCGGCCGTGGTAGTAGTGGAGACCGCCCCAGACCTCGCTAGACGCTGCAGCAGCCCGTGGATGCTAGGCACGCCCATACCTGTCCAAGGTCGTCTCCCACGGATGTAGCACTTACGGTAGCACAGATAGATTAGTAAGAGGGGTTTCCTCACGCACGGGGGGAAGACATGCCCCACCCCGAACGCAAGGAAGACCCCAAATACAAAATACAACGAGGAAGCTGAGCGGGGGGTAGGAAAGAAGACGAAGAATCGGATACCAAGGGAGTCGCGGGAGAGCTTTCCGACGACTTCCTTGCAGACCTTTGCTTCCCCTACCCCCGCACAGCAGTGAAATATGAAAATGAAACAGAATACTGCCCTTGCGATTCACTTCATAGAACTTAAAGGGGAAAAGATCAATTCCCGGGTAAGAGCGGAAACTTGATCCATAATAATATGATGTTATCATAAAATATATATGAAAATGAAACAATACTGCACTTGCGATTTCACTTTCACAGAAAATAATCGTAAGGATCAATTCCCGGGTAAGAGCGAAAATTGATCCAAATTAAAATTTATGCAAATAAATAAATGAAAATGAAAAGAATACTGCAATTGCGAATCCACTTTCATTGCATTTTATCATACAAAATAAAAGGCTCGTGCCGAGCGCAATCACGCTCTCGGCAACGAACGCACAGGGCAAAAATATAATGAAAAGAGTACTTACATTTCAATACACACTTTCGCCCAAAATACATGACTCGGCGCGAGCGCGCCCGCCCTCCCTCGGCACCGAGACATACTTCAAGGGTATGAAAAGAGAGGAAATCGCCGCATCTACGGCGATAGCTCCATGTTGGTTCATAATTTAGTAATGAAAATGAAAACAGTGTACTTACAGTTTCGTTTTCAAGTCAAACAAACCATTAGTAGAAAACACAATATAAACAAAGCATACGACGATGAAGCGGGCAGAGAGCGATGACGAACACGTCCTTCACACCCGCGGCCGAAAGCAAAAGTGATTTGTTTACCGCGCGGCGCGCGACTGTCGGACAAGCAGTTAACTACCGTTCTCCCCTTGTTCGAAGCTTACGACAGTTCCAGCTGCCGCTAGCTACTTCCTATTGTTAAAGGACCGATGGTTTGTATTACGTATCGGAACAAACAGATGTTTTCGGGTTTCAGCAAGCTGAAATAGGCAATAGACGTCTACGAAGTGTCAAACTTCCAAAAATTGTATATCCGTAGGTTACGAACGATCAATTCGGCCCTGAAAAGAGATACGAAGAGGAGATTCAAAGATTTGAAGCTTAGCTAGTAAGGCGTAGTGCATCCAATATGGGAAACCTGCTGTTAATATATACCTGATTTGGATGATTATTTACGATTGATTAGGCCGTTTACCAGAGGATCGACTTTGGTAGTTTTCCTTACTACCATGAAGACAGTAGAGCACGATTTCTGTGTACTTCAAGTCTTCTTTGAATCTCCTCTTCGGAGCTCTTATCAGGACCGATTGGATCGTTTGTGACCTACGGATATACAATTTCTGGAAGTTTGACTTCGTAGACGTCTATTGCTTTTTCCAGCTCGTTGAAACCTGAAAACATCTGTTTTTCAACGAAAACTGATGTATTATTACACGGCTCAGAGGAGATTCAAAGATTTGAAGTACACAGTTATATTAGTTTAGTTCTATTTTTCATGTATATAGTCAAAATCTAAGTATGTTTAAGCATTATTGTGTTTTTTTATATTTTCATTTACTGTCAAAATGTTTTGGTGATGACAATATGGTGCTTCACTCAACATTTTGAATTGAACATTTTCATCTAAACAACTCAGTTCGACTATTATTACTATACTGTCGTTGATCTTTTAGTGCCGTACCTTTAGCTCTTAGCAACAGTGTAATGCAACTGCTACATGATTAGCAAACTGCCGTACCTACAGCAAGTCGATAGCGCAATACGGCACCACTGACAGAATCTGACTTATCCGCACTACAATATGTTATTTGTACGGCAGGAAGTTTGAAATTGACACATGCCCAATTCCCAGTATCGGATGCAGGCTTATTCGGACCTTGGCTGATTCGGACCATTTGCTAGGTTGATCCGGACCCATACTAATAATTTTATATTATAGCAATGGGTATTTCTATATAAGCATTCCGTATCGTTCGTCCCCGCGAATACGATACGAAAGCCACCGGGAATTGGGGCGTCAAATGTATTTCACCGTGTTTAATACGAGCCTACTTGGGGTTAATTACAGTCGTCCGAATAAATATTACTTAAAATTCTTGTTCAGGAGGTTAATTACAGTCGTCCGAATAAATATTACTTAAAATTCTTGTTCAGGAGGTAAAACTGCACAGAAAAATCGGCCAATCATATGAAGGTCCGAATAAGCCTGTTCCCCCAGTATCCTGTGCCTTTTTTTTTTTTTTTTCTCCCTACAGTAAGGCCTAAGAAAGGGGATGCTGGGGTGGGGGGGTTGCAGTGTCCTGATAGGCAAGGGTGCAATGCCTTGATTATAGTTAAGGGGAAGTTTCGTTAGGAAGTAGCTAGTACCGCTGGGGTGTTCTGCTTTGTGGAGGCCATGGCCAACACCTTTTAAGACACTAATACTACATAATTACTAAAAGCGCCTGAATACGATTAAGTTATCATCAAACACTTAATTGCTCACTGGTCATTTTCGCAGCGACTTCCTTTATTCTTAGGTTAGGTTAAGGGAAGATTGGATTGGAATGTTATACGTTTTGGGAACCTTTTAGAAAAAAAAATACCTGAACTATAATTCCTGTGTTCATCCCACGAGCTCATTCCTAGATTGGGTATGGGACACAAAACGGTTAACAAGTTAGATTAAACAAATAGCCTTCTTTTTTCTTGTATTAACATTCACTTCCACGGGAATAGCAATAGTTAAACGAAGCGCTCATAACTGGTTGTGGTATTCAACTAAATTTTCCCGAAAAAATTGATCGAACCAAAGGTTAAGTATCCCATACGCTCGATCCTCTAACCTTTATATAAAGTAATACAATATCCCTGCGTCGCCAGTAACAGAACAGCGGAAAGGAGCCAATGTAAATTAAATGAAAACCTGGGTAGCATTCCAATGGCTGACACTTACAGGGGGTTGATTCCTCCATTAAGGGAACAGGTGAAGTCCAGCAAATGTCTTGATATCAATCCTGTATATTCTTTAAATATATCGATGGTATTAAATCCATATATAAGTTTAAAGATTAACCTGAGGTAATTATAATTTCACTGTCACCGATACTCTTGAATAGGATAGATGTCGCCAGCTGACCTATCACTACGGACACCGTTTACAGTGTCCAGAGCAGGACGACCGACAACTTCGTGACTTTGGCAAATGCATTGAGCCTTGAACTAACTGAAGGACTATACTCATTTTTTTTTTTTTTTTTTTTTTTTTTTTTTTCCCGCATGGTAACACTGCGTCCCGGGCTTTAAATAGTTACGGTATGTGTAAGTTTTAGGTAAATAAAGGATATCTGGGTGTACATTTGCAACTGAAAAGTGTTTTAATAATTGTGTATGTGAATTACACCGTTAATATTCGAAATAGGATATTATTTAAAGCCCGGGACGCAGCGTTACCATGCGCAAACCCCACAGGGGAATGGTCAGTTGGAAAAAACAAGAGTATAGTTACCTTATTTTGGTTACAATAGTCATTACAGCGGGTCGGGTTGAATAATAATAATAACAACAAAATAATAACCACCTTCTGTTGAAACCTTTAATGATTTCGATACTCTCTCTGATGTTGCCTGACGAAATACCAGGATGGAGATTTCTTTTGCGATTTTCTTAATTACAATGCATGTAAAACGAGTGTCATATTTAAACACTATGCCCTCAGATGGGTGGGGGCGGGTGATGTTTTTCACAATCAGGAATTGACATTCCCAAACCTATTTGAGCCTATCCCAGTCAAGAAATAGTTTAGTATAAACTTGAGGTTTAATAATTAAATGCTGGTTGGCCTGATGTATGTATGTTTGTATGGTGCTTTTACGTTGCATGGAACCAGTGGTTATTCTGCAACGGGACCAACGGCTTTACGTGACTTCCGAACCACGTCGAGAGTGAACTTCTATCACCAGAAATACACATCTCTCACTCCTCAATGGAATGGCCGAGAATCGGACGCGCGACCACAGAGGTGGGATGCTAATACCATACCAACAACAGTGCCGAGGCATTCTTACTTCAAACTGAACAACACAAACCCTTCATTCCTTTATCAATTTGTTCCACACCCGGAAACTGACATCACTAAAAGGTTGAAAGGCGTAAAAGGAGGAAAACCTGGCAGTTGCACTATGAATCAATGGATAGAAGGTGGAAAGTGTTACTGGGAAGGATGTACTATACCAGCCAGGAGTGTACCGTTGCACTTTATTTCCTTAGTTCTCATACACCTTACGTAATGTCCTGAATGCTAGGGTTTTAATCTACTTACACTTAATTTTACTATTGTTCACTAGACAGATGATATGCTTTTCATCATGCCTTATACAACCGTTTTTTTTTTTTTTTGGTCAGGAGTTTTAATCATGCCTTATACAAACTAGTTGAAATATTAAATTTAACGTTAGGTAATTCATAGCTCAATTGACCTGCATCCAAGAGCATCAATCGACTTACAAATTTTCCGGGTGTAAAATATTGATAATCAGTTTAAATTACATTTGAATCTAGTGGAGGGTCTATTAATTTTTTTTTTCTAGTGCTACCACACAGTACTACTGCTCTTTGTCGCTTGATCATTGGCATGACAGCGATTGAGTGCGTGTGTGTACATTGGCAAATACCGTTTTAATAATATGTAAGGCAGTAGTGAAAAAGATAAACATAAGAACACTAATGTCTGTAAAAGGGTACATATGGATTGCCTCGTCATGCTTCACTTTTAGGAAATAGTAAATGGAAACACGTTTGCCAAGCAATAATTTTATTTTCCTCAAACAGGTCAACAAGATTACAAAACATGAGTACATATACTCCATATATATCCATTAGTAATTATAACAGAAGCTGATACGATGTTTTCCCCCAAAATTAATACTCCTCCTCTTCATGTTTTTCCCAAAAATAAATAAAATTTTCTTCATATTTCCATAAACATAGCACAGCATGGTAAAAACTTCTGAAAAAAAGAAAACCTTACTTTTCAGTGAGTGAAGTGGAGGAAATGAATAACAGTACAAATGCCAGTAAAAGGTAAATTTATTAACCATCAGTTATATATAAAACAGCTAACCACCAGTAAGTGTTAGTCAATATCCCAAGCCATTTATATGGAGATTTAGCAATCATACGGAACCAGTGTTTCATACATCTGTGTAGTTTCCACTGGAGGAAGGTAAACTGAAGAACGTAAAACATCCCACAAAGAAAAACTCATTATAAAAGTGGTACAGTATAGTTTGAGATGGCGGGAGAGCGAATGTTCTCTGCTTAGGCTATCACAGGAGTTGTAAACAAGTAACGGTTTGTATGTTAGGAAACAACAGGAGTCTGTCTATAAATATGTAGGGACAATTAGATAGGAAAATCCACTGGTAGAAATATATATACGTAGTGAGGGTAGAGTAATGAAAGAATCTACCTCTCCTGGTAGATTCTTTCATTACTCTACACTCACTCTATATATATATATTTCTACCAGTAGATTTTCCTATCTAATTGTCCCTACATATTTATAGACAGACTCCTGTTGTTTCCTAACAGGTAATGTTCACCTAAATGAGCGACTGGCTGGCCCTTGCAGAAATGTTTTCCCCCACATCTTATGGGGGAATGGGGATATAGACACACCCCTACAATCCCAAGATCCAAGTACTGTGGCACCACAACTCCTCTGAAAGGTCCTTTGCAAAAATCTTAGTCCTCCACAACACCTTGCAGGGCATGTCTGAAGAAGAAGAAGAAAAAAAAAAAAAACTTGCAGGCCATGGGCCTGAAAGTTACTGTGCAGGAATCTTTTCCTTCACACAACCTTGCAGGGCATGTCTGGAGACAAATAGCCGAACTCACACCACTCCAACCAACCAACACTAATTTAGCTCCAACCTCCCTCTGCAAGGTCTTGTGACGAAATCTTTTCCCCAAAAAAACTTGCAGGCCATGGGCCCAAAAGTTCCATGCAGAAATCTTTTCCTCCACAACACGTTGCACGGCACTTCCGGAGACTAAATAGCCAAACACCCACCCACCCTAGACACCACATTACATTTCCCCTAGGCAATACTTTGGCTCCACACAACGCCCTGAAAGGTCCTGGTGCAGCAATCAATACCTCTACATACGTTTGCAGGCCATGTCTGAAGACAAATTAGCCAACACACCACCTTAATACTAAACCTATAACTACAAGTTTCAAAAAAGTTTCATTATTGGAGTATAACAGTATTAAGACCACTTTTTCCCTCTAGTGGGACAAAACACCATTTGACTACACAAAAATTTTTCAGAAATATAACTTGCAGACAGGCTTAGGAATCTAAAATTTACACTCGTTCGTCTTTTCATCAACGATGGGATCAACAAATTTGACTAAGGACTATCAGATAATAATTAACTGTTAAAATCACTTACACCAGATTTCCAATACTTAGTATTGCCACACAACAATGAATGTTACATGGTCAAAAAAAAAAAAATAAATAATAAATAAATAAATCATCGTCGTCTGTAAAATATCTGAAATTTTTGATCCTGAACTAGATAAAAAAAAATAAATAAAAAATAAAAAGAAAATAAAAAATAAAAAATAAAATCCTTGAAACTTTTAATTTGGAACTCACAAATGATTCACAGTGATTTTAATAATCTAATAAAATACATTTTAACACTCCTTGCCTGTATTGACTTAATAGTGTAAGAAAATAAATTTTAAGACTCCTTTCCTGTATTGATAACTATTAGGAATTTGTCATACTTTAAATGTTAGGTCAAGCCTAGATTTTCATAGTTATATGAGGGGGGGGGGGGGGGGAAGCTCTTATAGTATGAGACCTAAAAATAAAGTTTATCAACATTTCTAACCATATTACTGGATATTGGATAGGTGTGTAACACCTCAGAAAGGCAGTGAATACTGGAGAAAATGGAGGGCTTAAAGTAACATATTGCTTATACTTATACCTAAAAACAAAAGCTTTTGTCCGTTTCCCTAATAGGTGAAGCAAACAGTCGCATACTGTACTTAAACAAAAATAATTCTGCAACTTCAAAGCAAAACTTACTTACAGAATTAATTATAACTATAATAAAGCAAAACTTACTTACAGAATGAATTATAACTAATTATGCGAAAGCAAAACTTACAGAATAAAATATAACCAACTGCAACACAGCTTGAAAAGTATCAAGCAAACTTTTAAAATAAAAAAAAATTTGCATCAGCACAGCTGATTTAGTCTTGTATACAATGCCTTGTATTTTCACAAAAATTGTTTCAACCTCAGAAATGCATTATTAAAGCAGTTAAAAGTTAAGCCAAAGCACTATTGTAATGATATCTGTCAACTTTTGCGCACCAAGTAACATACACCACTGCCCTCTACAGTATTCGATGGTCAGTGCAGGTGACAATTTCTTGCAGTGTTATAATGCCATATGTCCACTGGTTTCGTCAATTTTGGTAGTGTGGTTTTCACTTTTTAATGAATGTCACAGCATACTACATTATGAACAAGTATCAGCGGTGATAAATCTGCACAAGGCTGGTACAAAATTTAATGAAACGGTGCATATAATTGGCATTTGCCATGGTTAGTTTACCGCTCCACTCACTGTTCCACGGAGGAAGGGGATACTTTTTCCCGTGCCCAAGCTAAGCTGAAGACAGGAAGGCATAAAACAACAACTGAGATTTGTTTGTTTGTTTGTTTGTTTAATAAGTAGTTCCAGGTCCTCTCTGTTGTTGTCTTATTGCATTCCTGCCTTCCTCAGGACACTGAGTCTCATCTTCCTCCTTGAAACGGTGAATAAAGCTGGAAACTAACCACGGCAAATGACAATGACTTGAACAAGCTTTGAGCTGATTTATCACTACTAATATGTGTTCACAAGATGTGGTATGCCATGATACAAAGAAAAAAATACACCAACAACCAACAGCAATGATGAAAACTTGTCAACTGCACCAACCATGGAGTACTGGTGGGCAATGATACATGTTTTGTGTGCCTAAGAGTTGACAGATATCATTACAATAGTGACCTAACTTCTAACTGCATCGATAAGTCACTTATGAGGTTGAAATTATCTTCATGAAAATACAATCCCAATGCTTCACCACACTTGAATGAAAATAGACGCTGTTGACAGATATCATTACAATAGTGACCTAACTTCTAACTGCATCGATAAGTCACTTACGAGGTTGAAATTATCTACATGAAATAGCAATCCCAATACTTCACCACACTTGAATGAAAATAGACGCTGCAATATTTCATAAACAGGACCCTTACTGCACAGGCACCATCTTAAATAGTCAAGTGAAAAAGGTAAAATTCCTCAGTGGAGTGTGAGACTATTCATGAAATTATGTAACCACCAAATGAATTTGTGATTCAACAGTGTCTATCAACAATCAAATTGATCCTTTACCAAACTGGAATGTGAATAAGCAAAGAGCTTGTTCACACAAACTGGTACTTCACCAAACTGGAATGTGAATAAGCAAAGAGCTTGTTCACACAAACTGGTACTTCACCAAACTGGGATGTGAATAAGCATGAAGCTTGTTCACATAAACTGGTACTTCACCAAAACTGGAATGTGAATAAGCATGAAGCTTGTTCACACAAAATGGTACTTATCCAAACTGGAATGTGAACCAGCAAGGAGCTTGTTCACACAAACTGGTACTTCACCAAACTGGAATGTGAACCAGCAAGGAGCTTGTTCACACAAACTGGTACTTCACCAAACTGGAATGTGAACCAGCAAGGAGCTTGTTCACATAAACTGGTACTTCACCAAACTGGAATGTGAATAGGCATGAAGCTTTTTCACAAAAACTGGTACTTCACCAAACTGGAATGTGAATAAGCATGGAGCTTGTTCACAAAAACTGGTACTTCACCAAACTGGATTGTGAATAAGCAAGGATCTTCTTCACAAAAACTGGTACTTCACCAAACTGGATTGTGAATAAGCAAGGATCTTCTTCACAAAAACTGGTACTTCACCAAACTGGAATGTGAATAAGCAAGGATCTTCTTCACAAAAACTGGTACTTCACCAAACTGGATTGTGAATAAGCAAGGATCTTCTTCACAAAAACTGGTACTTCACCAAACTGGAATGCGAATAAGCATGGAGCTTGTTCACAAAAACTGGTACTTCACCAAACTGGAATGCGAATAAGCATGGAGCTTGTTCACACAAACTGGTACTTCACCAAACTGGAATGTGAATAAGCATGGAGCTTGTTCACACAAACTGGTACTTCACCAAACTGTAATGCGAATAAGCATGGAGCTTTTTCACAAAAACTGGTACTTCACCAAACTGGTACTTCACCAAACTGAAATGCGAATAAGCATGGAGCTTGTTCACAAAAACTGGTACTTCACCAAACTGGCATGCGAATAAGCAAGGATCTTCTTCACAAAAACTGGTACTTCACCAAACTGGAATGCGAATAAGCATGGAGCTTTTTCACAAAAACTGGTACTTCACCAAACTGGAATGCGAATAAGCATGGAGCTTCTTCACAAAAACTGGTACTTCACCAAACTGGATTGTGAATAAGCAAGGACCTTCTTCACAAAAACTGGTACTTCACCAAACTGGAATGTGAATAAGCATGAAGCTTGTTCACATAAACTGGTACTTCACCAAACTGGAATGTGAATAAGCATGGAGCTTTTTCACAAAAACTGGTACTTCACCAAACTGGAATGTGAATAAGTATGGAGCTTGTTCACAAAAACTGGTACTTCACCAAACTGGATTGTGAATAAGCAAGGATCTTCTTCACAAAAACTGGTACTTCACCAAACTGGAATGCGAATAAGCATGGAGCTTTTTCACAAAAACTGGTACTTCACCAAACTGGAATGCGAATAAGCATGGAGCTTTTTCACAAAAACTGGTACTTCACCAAACTGGAATGCGAATAAGCATGGAGCTTTTTCACAAAAACTGGTACTTCACCAAACTGGATTGTTAATAAGCAAGGATCTTCTTCACAAAAACTGGTACTTCACCAAACTGGATTGTGAATAAGCAAGGATCTTCTTCACAAAAACTGGTACTTCACCAAACTGGAATGCGAATAAGCATGGAGCTTGTTCACAAAAACTGGTACTTCACCAAACTGGATTGTGAATAAGCAAGGATCTTCTTCACAGAAACTGGTACTTCACCAAACTGGAATGTGAATAAGCAAGGAGCTTGTTCACACAAACTGGTACTTTTCACCAAAACCTGGAATTGTGCAATAAGCAATGGAGCTTGTTCACACAAACTAGGTGGTACTTCACCAAAGACTGGATCGTGAAAATAGCAAGGAGCTGTTCACACAAACTGGTACTTCACCAAACTGGAATGTGAATAAGCAAGGAGCTTGTTCACACAAACTGGTACTTCACCAAACTGGAATGTGAATAAGCAAGGAGCTTGTTCACACAAACTGGTACTTCACCAAACTGGACGTGAATAAGCAATGGAGCTTGTTCACACACTTCGGTAAACTTAACCAAAACTGGAATGTGATAAGCAAAAGGAGCTTGTTTCACCACAAAGGTACTTAACCAAAATAAGAAGGTGAATAAGCAAGGAGCTTGTTCACACAAACTGGTATTCACCAAAATGAATGTGGAAAAGCAAAGGAGTTGTTCAAACAAACTGGTATTCACCAAACTGGAATGTGAATAAGCATGGAGCTTGTTCACACAAACTGGTACTTCACCAACTGGAATGTGAAAAGCAAAGAGTGTTCACACAAAGTGGGGGGTACTTTTCACCAAACTGGATGTGAATAAGCAAAGAGCTTGTTCACACAAACTGGTACTTCACCAAACTGGAATGTGAATAAGCATGGAGCTTGTTCAAAACTGGTCTTCACCAAACTGGAAAAGTGAATAAGCAAAGCGCTTGTTCACACAAACTGGTACTTCACCAACTGGAATGTGAATAGCAAAGAGGCTTTTTCAAACAAACTGGTACTTCACCAAACTGGAATGTTGAACCAGCAAGGATCTTGTTTCCACACAAACTGGTACTTCACCAAACTGGAATGTGAATAAGCAAATGAAGCTTGTTCACACAAACTGGTACTTCACCAAATTGGAATGTGAATAAGCAAAGAGCTTGTTCACACAACCTGGTACTTCACCAAATTGGAATGCGAATAAGCAATGGACTTGTTCACAAAAAAAGGGTTTTTCACCAAATTGGAATATGAATAATGAATAACCAAGGGCTTATTCACAACTGGTACTTTACCAACCTTGGAACGTGAATAAGCAGGAAACTTTTCCACATAAACTGGTACTTGACCAAAATTGATTGTGAATAAGCAAGGGAGCTTCTCTAAAAAAAAATGGTTCTTCACCAAACTGCAATAGGACACAAAACTGGTACTTCACCAAACCTGGAACGTGAATAAGCAAGAAAACTTCATCACAAAAATTGGTGCTTAACCAAACTGGAATATGGATAAGCAAACTTGTTCACAAACTTGGTACTTCACCAAATTAGAACATGTATAAGCAAGGAACTTCTTCACAAACATGGTTCTTCACCAAATTGGAACGTGAATAAGCAAGGAGCTTCTTCATAACAACTGGTACTTCACCAAACTGGAACGTGAATAAGCAAGGGACTTGTTCACAAAACTGGTACTTCACCAAACTGGAATGTGAATAAGCAAGGAACTGATTCACAAAACTGGTACTTCACCAAACTGGAACATGAATAAGCAAGGAACTTGGTCACAAAACCTGGTTCTACACCAAACTGGTACGTGTAAGCAAGGTGCCTGTTCACAACAACTGGTACTTCACCAAACTGGAATCTGATTAAGCAAGGAGGTTGTTTACAAAAACTGGTACTTCACCAAACTGGAATGTGAAAAGGCACTGAACCCATTCACAAATAATGGTATTTCACCAAACTGGACTTTGAAAAAGCTAACGGCCTTTTCATAAATACTGGTACTTCACCAAAAAGGCATGACAAGGCAAAACCCCCAATTCACAAAAGTTGGTACCTCACCAGATTGGAATGTGGACTGACTATATACTTCACCAAATTGTCAAATGGATGCAGATGAGGCCTAATGGGTTGAGACGTCACATGATGTGACAAAGGGAAAAATATGTCAATCCTCAATACACTGGTGGAGAACCTAATTGGAATAAGGATAAATTGACCCGTCACGAAGTGGTACTTCACCAAACTGGAGTATAAAGAGGAAACAGCTTGTTCATGTTGCTTTTTAAAAGATTATTTGTGAAAAATTCATAACACAACACGTATTGTAACTCAAATGAAAATTGACTGAAAGCCTAGCCACAGATTAGATCCTGAAATCAGAAAAGGCCAACAGAACATTTTAAAAATTACTCTCGTGGAGAAGCTCGCATTTAAAAAATTACATGTGGAAAATCTCGCAACATAAACAATCTGCCTTCTTCATTTTCTTCTTGCAAAGTGAGCGATGCTCTTGGCTACAAAATTCAGACTTCTATCTAGTTTTACCTCAGTGGTATATGTATATTTGTTACTGCAAACAGCAGAACAGTAAAATCATTCAGATTCATTTAGAGAAAATGGACTTTATACTTGTAATTTCTTACAAATTACAACAATATTCCAGGTACTATTCTATCTTGTTTTCAAAGATGTTACAACTATTTACGTATAATTAAAAAATCCCCACTTAGTACAGCATTATTTAACACAACCAACACAATGACTGATGAACCATTCTACATTGCATGCACCCAACACTTTTAGTAAGCACAATTCAACACCATTTACCACATAAAAGAAGTGTTACAAAAGATTTTGATTTTTCATCAACAGCAAATTGGGGTTTTTCATCAACAGCAAATTGGATTTTCAAGGATAATCAAAGATGTTCCCCATTTCAAACCTCTTACCCTTACTCACAGAGCAGTAAAAGATCTTACAGTAGTAATATGCCCTATGATTATAGTTTCAACGAGATGCACAGGTCATCAAAGTCTCTAACCCTGAAGGGGGTATTTTTATGCTCTTGTAAATATCAATGATTTTATGCTAGTAATATAGTAATTGTAATTAATTTCAGTTGAGAGTAGAACTTGCAAGATTTCCTTTACCAGACTCAACAGTCTGGAGATAAGTAACCAGAGTGATCATTGTCTTACATTCTGAGGTTTTCTGTGTTATTCAGCTCATTTTATTGAAGGGCTTCTAGAAAAGGAGAGTAGAGAGAGAGAAAGAGAGAGAGAGGAAAGAGACGAGAGAGAGAGAGAGAAGAGAGAGGAAGAGAGAGACGAGAGAGAGAGAAGAGTAGAGGAGAGAGGCGAGAGAAGAGTCTTAGGCCCCGCCATTTATGAAATTACATTTTTCTTTCAAAACAACCAAAGCTAAAGAGAATTCAATAAAACTGTTTTGGCTCAAAATTTCCAATTTACAAATTTGTACAAATTAATTTTAATTACTCTTGTATTCTGATAACAGAAAATTCTAGCTTCAGGTGAGCAACATTTTTATATTTCTGCCCAATCCTGGCCTTTTCTGGTTTTTAACACAGCTATTTCAAATTTTTGAAACTGCAAGTACTGAAATTTCCTTGTACAAGCATTTTCAAACTTTAATATTGATGCAATTACAACAATAAATGATTCAATAAAGTTGCTGTGTTAAAAACTCGCCTGGCTGGAAAGATCTTGCATATTCTACCACAAATATGCATGAAATACTAGAATGGTTCACTCACATTCAATTTAGCAGATGCTTTAACTGGGTTTCCCAACTTCCAAGGCTCTAATGAGTTGACCCAACCGTTTCTTGGACCTAAAAACTTCCTTGAAGATATCCAATCGGCGTTGAAGTAGTTTGTTTTGCTCCCTTAGCATACTGGTCTCCCTTGCCTCCATACTGACGAAATCAGTTTGTGTTCCAATGGATGATGATGAACTTCCACTACCAACAGTGTTGGTACCAACACTGTCGGCGCTTCCATCCTTTACATCCTGGCTAACACTAAGACTTCGAGGAACTTCTCTTACTCGCTTTGAGGGAGGTTCTTGTACGCCATGTTTACCATCTGCATCTTCAAGTAACCGTTTCCTGGTTTTAACAATTTTCTTGTTGTCCTCATCTTTCAGTGATGCTGCTAGAGTACCTTCAGGAGGAACTTTAGTCTTCTGGTGTTTCACATTTTCCGTTGGAACATCTTGTGTTGCAGCTGCTGCTGGTGATGGCTGAGGTTCTTGAATAGGCTGAATAGGTATGGGAGCGATTGCTGCTACAGTTGACACATGTGACAGGTCACAGACAAGTGCCTTGGCAGCCACATTTGTTCCACTTCCTGGTACTTTGACAAAAGATCGAACAGGGTCTCCAACATCATAAGGTGCAACCATCTCCAATAAAAATTTCCTGAAAAATTTCAGATAGGTAAAATACACAAACTTATCTACTAGATTCCATAAGGTGTTGATATGTACCAGGCTTCTTCAATTCCTTTAAATGTTGATTCAAAAACATATATTACCTACATGTTAAGCAACTACCTTTAATATTTGTAAAACCTAATCATTATGAATCAATCGACCCAACAATTCATTCCTTGATGCAAAGTAAAATGTTATTGTCATGACACAAAGTTTTATACATACTTACCTGGCAGATATATACTTAGCTATGGACGACGGAGTCTATAGCTAAGTACATATCTGACAGGGAAGTTGAATGTATAAAACATACCGTTACTATACTTTAGTTCCAAAATTCCTACTCATTATACAAGCACCAGAAATAGTTGTAGGCTAGTACCCTCATATGAGTAGTAACAGGTACTCCCGGCAAGTAACAATATTACGCGGCACGGAAAGGCACAATAAATTTTTTATTTATTTATTTTTTTTTTTTAAGGAAAAAAAGCATAAATTTATGTAGTGAATAATTCACAACTTAACTTATCTGTTTTGATATTGTGAGCAGCGATTTTACTTTTACAAAATAAATTTATTAGAAAACTCAAGTATAACTTGGTAAAATTTAAACTGTCTTGTTAGAGAGGCCCCAAAAAGGGGCTGTAAATGCATAGTCATTTTCAACTTCTTGCAAAAGGTAAGGAAATATTGTTATAAATTTTTTTTTTTCTTACGCCATGTGCATTTGCATATCTCCCTCTTTCCACTAACATTTTTTTTTTTTTCTTCTTTTTAAATTGGCTGACCTCAAAGTTCCACCGGCCTGGGGTGATGAATATTGAATTTCTACCCCAGCTCCTAAGGCCCGAGAGAGAGAGAAGAGAAGAGAGGAGGAGAGAGAAAAGGGAGAGAGAGAGAGAGATAGAGAGAGAGAGAGAGAGAGAGAGAGAGAGAGGAGAGAGAAGGAGGAGAGAGGGAGAGAAGAGAGAGAGAGAGAGAGAGAGAGAGAGAGAAATTAAACCTCTTCCCCAAGACTATCCAGACAGAAAGCTGTGTGTGATTGTACAAGTTCAGTCATTGTTGTAACGATAAATTTTATATGGCACACTTAACAGGAATGCTTTAATACATTTTACTCAATGGCTTAAAATCTGAATTTGATATAAATGCAAATACACATGAACAGATGGTAGGATGGGCCAATGCAAGGTTATACTGTAAACCAACATCACTTAATACACTTGCATACGATAAAACTGCACATAACAGCCCCTTTAACATTTAACCTCTACATGTTGGGGGGGGCTGTACCTTCCACGTTAAGTTGCATGTGACTATTTTTACAAGGTTGTGTGGGGCCTCTTTTGCAAGACACTCGTCAAACAGTGCTAATTTTACCCAGTTATACATGTTTTTCCTAATTCATATTATTTTGTAAAATTATAACTACAGCTCACACATCATAACAGATAAGAAACTGAACTCCAAGTGACAAATTGTGAATACTTATTGTAAGAACTAAATTCAGTAACAAATTCTGTAAATTGTTTCAGCAATTTTGAGTATATCAATGATCAAATATTTATTTAAGAGCTTCTTCGAAATGAGGAGATGCAATAGCTTTTGAGAGTTATATACATTTTTTTTTTTTTTGCACTTTTGGAGAGGCAGTGAAGAAGTGCACATTATCTTTAATGAATATGGCAGGATTTATGAAATGAGAATGCAAAGTAGCCAAACACTACATTCCAGTTAATGCTTTTCCCCGGCTGAGAATTGGATATACTGTACTTGTCCAACAACACTGGTATTATAAAATGGCAGACTGTCTACCAAATTTCCCATCTCAAGACAATACACATTACTGTACACCAAAACATATCTCATATGAAAGCTTAGAATTTTAGCGTAATAAAGATTTTCAACCAACAGCTAATGAGAAGCACTGAATCAAGCCCCTGAAACATTTATCACATTCTATAATCAATCAGTCTACACAAAGTTACACATTCTACAATCAATTAGTCTACACAAAATATGTAAGCAAGTTTACAAAAATGTTGGGTAAATCAAATTGCAATTAGCTTTCATCAATTTACACAACGTCCATCTCGTGTTATTTGCAATACAATATGAGTTTCCTTTGTACTTTATGGGTAACATAGACGCAGCACAAAGGGGAAATCAAGACTATACAGGCTGTCAATTATTGTGTAAACAGTGGCCTCTATTTTGCATCCCTGTGGTTAGATCCACCCGTTTAAACTAGGAAAGATAATAGTTCTGGTAGAATAATAGCCAACACCAACCCGCTAAAGTAAGCAAGTAATAGTTCTAGTAAATTAAGTTTGTACATTTCAAGGTTCATTTGAATACCATCATACTGCAGACATATATATAATGATCCACCCCTTAACTACATGCTTGGAAGAAATAATTAAATTAAAACAAACTTACTTGTAGCACACAAAGAAGTTATCTCGCTGCACTAGTAGTTATACTGTGTACTCTGTGCAGCTGCTAAGACAACGTGGGGCAACAAGGACAAAATTTGTAAATTGCGTAGGCAAGGGGTGATATTCCTCTAGAAATGGATTTTTGTGTAGTTATTGTTGTCAACCTGAAAAAAAAATTATAATAAATTACAAAATTCATCATTTCATTTCCTCCATCCAAAGAACATTTTCTACGGTTCATTCTTCTTTTGCACCTTTTGAACTTTAAGAGGGAAATAGGATATATATTCTCACTTATTTTCTATATAAATTTATGGTTCAATTTTGTGAATTTATGGCTAGATTTCCTGAACTAAATACTTACAATGATGAAGATCACTTTGTTGGTTTAATTTACTGTAGTACAAGACTGCTTTATTGTTTAGAGGCTTCAAGAGGAATGCAGTATACCCTGCACCACTCTTCAAAACCTTAAGAACAATAAGGACAGAATATAACCAATAGTGGTAATAGCCAAGTAGTTACTATTCAGTAACAGTTTCTTCTCAGGAAAAGGGGGGAGTTGACGTATTCACCTGCGTATGCTCTGAAATATATATGAAATATATAAAGTATATAAAGTAATCAGACATGAATGCATATCTTAAAGAACACCTCTTATTTCTTTCCGTGGGTAACAATCTTGAATAAAAGCAAAGTCCCATTCTATATATCACAATATATCACATACAATACATTCCATTTACATATATCATAATATAATACAAACAACATATTCCATTATACATATATCACAATATAATACAAACAATATTTCACAATCGCCTTTTTAGAAAAACTCCCATGGAGAAAAATCTTGTCTTACCTTTCTGCACAAAAGGTCGTTTTGCTGTCAGAGCAATCAAGAGATGTGCAGTATACCCTGCACCTCTCAAGAAAACTCACGGCAAGACGAAAAAAAAAAAACCACCTATATACAGATAGCCAAGGGTAGCAATCTAGTTAAGGAATCTTGTCAGTTTTGGGAGAGGGTAGATGTGGTTTACTGCATTTACTTCAAGTGCCCACTAACGGTGGACCTGAAATGTATAAATTACAAAAGATAAACAAGAGAATAATTATGCATTTATTTTAGTCATCTGTGCCACTCCCGCAATTTCTGTAAAAAAAATTGTTTCCAAAGCCAGGATGATTCTGGTCTTCAAATATAATTTTCTGAGAGAGAGAGAGAGAGAGAGAGAGAGAGAGCAGAGAGAGAGAGAGAGAGAGAGAGGGAGAGAGGAGAGAGAGAGAGAGAGAGAGAGAGAGAGAGAGAGAGAGAGAGAGAGAGAGAGAGAGAGAGAGAGAAGAATCATATCTTGTAACACTTTCAATTATTATTACTATTATTTTTTTTTTTTATGTAGGTTGGTCCCCCAAAGTAACGGTCACTGTGCTATGCCAAAGTATATATCAAAGTTTTGCAGTTCTACACGACATTTACTTCTGTAAATTCTAAATTATTCTACCTAAAAAGTTGAAATTTGCCTAGCTTACAGAAAAAGTTATAACTAATAAGGTGCAAAAATTTCCAATGCTTACAGAAAAAGTTATAACTAATAAGGTGCAAAAAAAATTTCCAATGCTTACAGAAAAAGTTATAACTAATAAGGTGCAAAAAAAATTTCCAAAGATCGGTTGCAAATTTACTGATCTGTTAGTAAGAGGTCAACGAATGCACAAACCTTCATTTTGATTGTCACGCCAAAATTTCCTCCCACACACACACACTTTCAAATGAATGATAATATATATTACCTAGGGAGTTTAGAAGTTGCCTAGGAAATATAATTCACTTAGGAAAGACTTGAGATATAGAAAACTAGAATTCAGGAGGGCTATTGGTCCTTAAGATCCTATAATGCCCCTTCCCACACACACAAATTATATACATGTAACAAGCACACTCACGGACACATACACAATACTAAGCAAAAAAATACATATAACTCTGGAATATGGGAATAACAACAAAAAATTATTATAAACCCCGCCCTTCCCCCTTATGAAATACCGATATATTTCTGACAAATATGCATACACCTACACATAATTTACCCTAGTAATTGTATATCATTTTTCACTTATGTAAAACTTTTCACTAGTGCACTAGTGAGTCTTGCTTTTGATATTTTACACTAACTTTGATAATGAAAAACGACATTAACTATCAAAATAATACTGACAATATGATACACTCGTCAAAAACATGAGCTACATAATCAGCCGATATACCAGCAGTAGGGTGCAGCATTACCCAATGATGAAGGCTATGCTGTCTCAGTCTTTCTCACCTGATGATGAAGGCTATGCTGTCTCGGTCTTTCTCTTTTTTATTCCAATACTATGTTCTTGGATAACAAAACCAATAATACCAATATAAAACCAGAAATGACTATATACTGATGATACAACACAATCACTGACAAACAAAAAAAGTTCTCGGCATGACACTTTGGTATAAACAAGACATTCACAAATTTCTTGGGTCACAGCAGCCATAGGCTTGCTAACTATAACTACAGTAGTACCTCAGGATACAAAATTAATCCGTTCCGAAACAGCCTTCATAACCTGATTTTTTTTGCATCTCGAACCACATTTTTCATGTAAATTGCCTAATTCGTTCCAAGCCCTACAAAAACACCCCAATAAATTTTATAATAAAAGCTAAATTGTCCAATAAACTATGAAATACAACAATTTGGACCATTCAATACCTAACTTAAACTACATATATACTACTAATATGTACTAGAACGAAAGCGAAATCACTAACACTAATTTACATTAACAACCAAAAAACGTATTTGTGACTGAACGAATTCCAGTGTTTACAATAACGCTGCCGCACAAAATGGTCAAGGAACGCCTTTGCATAGTTGGCGGTGCATGAGTTTTAAAATTGTTCTCGGTGGTCCAGGCGAATCTCGGGACTTTGCAGTAACAACCTTTCGTAACCTGAATTATTTTCGTATACAGAGGCAAAAAAATCTTCATATTTGCTTTTGTAACTTGAATTTTCCGTAAGTTGGGACTTTCGTATGTCGAGGTTCCACTGTATGTTATTTTTTTATTTATTATTATTTTTTTTTTTTTAGAAACACTGCGCACTTCCACCACTAAGTTCCTAATGATGAATGTTAGTTATCTAAAGACAGAAAATGGGTATTCTTCAAGAATATGCAAAAATACAGATATCTCAAGGCATACACTACAGTAAATTACTAAACAACACAAACAGCTGGTCAGATAAGAAAAAAACACTTTCTATTGACATTGTGTGCTACGAAGTGTGTTTTGTGACGCACTGATTATGTAATAACTACATAATGAAGATTTTTTAGCCACAATTTACTTTTCCCCAAATTACTATTGGAAACATGAAGTGGATGAGGTTACTTTACGAAATCTGAAATAAACCAGCAACTGATTTCTTCAACCAAGAGGTCGAAAGAGAGGCCTTAAACTCTACAGCCGTAGAGAACTTAATGAAAACAGTTGTTTTGTTACAACCACCAAACCAAATCTGATGAAGATGCTTTGCTTGTATTTCAGCCATAGTATGCTAGTAGTCGTCATCTGATATTTTTTTTTTAAACCAAACCATTATCAGTTTGTATTTTGTAATACCAACTTTCTTAAAAGAGCCAAGGGGAAGGCACACAAGTTATGTTTGTATTTTATAAGGCAGTCTCGGCACTTTACCTTTTACCTAAGCCACCGATAACCACGGCACTTTACCTTTTTACCTGAGCCACCGATAACCAGACAATGGTGGTATATAAACCCTACGTTAAAAGCAAGTTATAAATAAATTGAACAAACGCATTCAAACAGAAATGGTGGTAACCGGGGCCTTCTGTATTCACATGGTATAAGAAACATTTCTAAAAAGATGTACGTACCTTCCACGAAAGTTGTAAGTGAATATTTCCCACCCCCTTCTCGGGCCTCTTTTCCCAATGACACTCGTAAAATATACACTAATTTTACAAGGTTATTACATTCTAATATTTTTTTAGTATACTTTACTTTGTAAGGTGTAAATTACAGCTCTAACAATATTATAAAAGACAGTAAAACAGGGAACAAATTCCTGGCATATCTGTTGTAAAATTATTTAAGACGCTTTTACGATGCATCATCGGACGGAAAATTAAGACGACTTTTCCCCTTATACCACGAGAGAGACTGATGGCTCCTCTGCTCACTTCACACTCTTAAAGGGTGATCTGAAGAGTTGCCAATAGTGACAGTGACATATGGAACTAAGGACATTTCTCCCGCCAAATTCATTCAAACTGCATGGAGCCAAATCTTCATCATATACCTACGATACCCATCCACTGTTCCAAAGCTATGTTTGATTGTATATATATACAACAACAGCGCTTTTTGGGGGTCAAGATACAAGCTGCTATAAAAGGCCGTTTTGTATCGGTGTCGGAACAAATTTACAGCTGGAATGCATATTCAACTCCCCAACCCTTCCTTGTAGGCTACATAAGGGAGTCAGACTCACAGTTACTGATCAGTCTACTCTCTCTAGGCATAATCATGCCAAGTAGAGCCTCAATAGAATATGACAAATTTGTAACTAATTTGTATTTTTCATAACTAACAAACCGGAGGTCTTTACATTAGGATTTACCATTGCCAAGCTGGAAACCAGTAAAATTAAAATTTAACTTGTGCGATCCAGGGCCTATTGGCATCTACCAGTTCACGTGGCATGTATTACCCAGAATGGCCCCGCCGTCCTGTGACCCACCAGTTACCTTTCTACCACCTTTAAGATAGGACATGTTTACTGTGTCTGTTTGAAGCCGATTTTAGTCTGCCCGTTTTTATCCATTTCACTTTCATTCTTATTAACAATTTAATTATCTCCAAGAACAGGGATGAATTACAAGGGGGAACTTCTTATCCATCTCCATGAACAAGGATGAATTACAGGAAGTTTTTATAATAGAACTAATGAAAAATTGTAAAATTTTGGTAATTCTAAGGGGGGCCCTCCCCCCTTCCGTATATTGATCTTTAAAAAATTTTATTGATAAAAATTTACAAAGCTCTTCATTAGATTTAGTTTTTTTTCCCTTCTATCAACCATATTAATTTGCTATCAATTTCAGGGGCAGGCACATTGCCTGTCACGTATGCAGCATGCAATACCACTACAATGGTTGATCATGACTAGTAACACATGTATTTTTGAAATGTCTGGATTCTCAGTGCAGAAAGGGAGGGCTCATTCTTGATATGAACTATATTGAATAGATATCAAAGTTAAGGAATTAATACCACCATTATTTAGTTTTCCACAGGTAAATCTGTCATGTTTGTGACTGCGTGTGGTTAGGATGTTTATAATTGGGTAAGAAAATCATGAGGAGGAAAGGGGTCAGGGGCCTGGTGAGTGAAGCAGTACACAGGCCATGGCACCAAGCAATAGGTAGGGTTAGGTGAAAATGTAGCCATACTGAAATCAATCTTATGTCAACTTCAGTCTTCAGTAATTATAACATAACGATAACCCAGAGCACGCATTTGTTTGGGAACAGCTGACCAAGCATTGTTTTCAGGAGAAACAGAACATAACATATTATATTGCAGTTCATTACGTATGGTGCTCTGCAAATAGCAGTGTCCTTGAAGGTGTGCAACCTACTTCCACAAAAAGTCAAAGGTTGTCACTACTGTCTTCCAGGTGATAGCCTACCAAGTTTTCATTAATTCCCATCAATTACTGGAATAAAACCATCCATCAATTACTGGAATAAAACCAACTAAGGAATTGGCAATTTAAATGCAATATCAGAGCAAGTGCAAGGTACGGGATCTGGCATTCAAGCAAACCCTAGTTAATTTTTCTTTATATATAAAAAATATTTGCTCGGGGAACATGAACTATATCTATATGGGCTTTGCCCAACCCCAAACCCCCAAAAATGTGTAAACCGATCACATGCATTCTACCTGTTCCTCTTTTCACTCAAAAAATGGACCTTTGGAATTAGTCTACAACCCTACCCAACCTTGTAAACGCCTAAGCTACAGTTAGACCAGTAGCCCCTTGGACAATTAGCAGCTGATGCACAGCAGGGGGTCGGGTAGGCCTGGAAAAGGGATAGTTTATGCTAAATCCCCTTTCTGCGATAAAATAGACTACGGCAGTTGATGTTTTCCTATATTATTTTACTTTCTGAACAAGAAATTCAAGGTAATACCTATTCAGCCGACTGTAATTAAACCGAACCGTATTTTACCTTTCAAGACTACGCGACAGTAGAAGGGGTGTGATGTACCGACGTAGAGTTGTAAGGTAAATAACAGATTAGCCTAGTTACAGTCGACCGGCAAAATATTAGGTAAATATTACCTTAAACTCTTGTAAAGTATAATAACATAGCAAAACATCAACTGCCACAGCCTACTTAGGCTGAACAATCTTCGAAGTTTTGGTTCGGGGCCAAGAAGCTTTAAACCGCCTTATTTGAATTCTGGTAGAGGGTGTGGGACACGTAACCACCATAGCACCAAATGTCCAGTTAGGGGAGGATGGAGTGGGGCACTGGGAGAGGAAGACACAGGTACGAGTTGGTAACGTATTACCTGACTGGGGGATTTCAAATGTCATAGCTTTCCCATCGGTCATCCCCCTTACCATAGGATAGAATTGTAAACCACATTCCCATCGGTCTCCTTGCTGTTGGATCGAGTTCTTAAGAAAATTACAGGATAATTACAGCAGACCAAAAAAATATTACTTCAAAATCCTTGTTCAGGTGATATTTTATAGAAAAAAGTCAACTGCCACAGTCAGTATTTCTATGTAAGCATCCCGCGGCGATCTAGACTATGGCAATTGACGTTTTCCTATGTTATTTTAACTTGCTGTACAAGATTTGAAAGTTTCAGTTACAGTAGAACGAAATACTACTACGGTAAAAAACCGCATGGTACAGGGGTGGACCATGTACGATCAGTGTGAACAACCCCCAAAAAAATACATTACAACGCGTCCTGACATCAGAGATGGGCATCAGTCGCAACTTCTTGTTGGTGAGAAACAGAGGTAAAGACCTCTACTCCGGTGTCAGGACGTGTTATAATGTACTTTTCTTGCGGTTGTACACATTGATCGTACATGGTCCGCCCCTGTACCATGCGGTTTTTTACCCTAATCATTCCCTTGAACTCTTGTAAAGCTGGTAAAATAACAGGAAATCGTCAACTGCTAAAGTCTAGGTCGCCGTGGAATAGTTATATAGATCATCCCCCACAGTCTTAGTTTGCTGCAGTATACGGGCCTAAATTGCAGTGTCCAGCAGGGCGGGTAGGCCTAGGCCTAGAAAGGGGGCAACATACCTAACCTTGCCTAATTTCGTGTCCTGACCTTAACAAACCTAACATGCCTTCCGTTACAACTTCGGGTTCTGCATAAATGCAAAAGGCCAATAACAAAGCTGTTTTCCACTAGTACAAGACTTTCCTGTACGAAAAGGTGTTAAAAAAACCCACCTGTTGAACAAACCCAACCTTACCAAATATACCTACCTAGGTCCCTAATTAGGTTGAACCTTCCGTAAGGTTAGCCCCCTCGCTGACCAATAAATATGACAGAAATGGTACCATTAATTAATACTAATCACTCCACATTACAGAGGACCTGTTGTCTAAATTCACTTGGGTTACTGATTCAGGCTAAATGTCACTGGTAAACCTTACCTGAAATATCTTGCTAACGACATACTTCGCTGAACTTCTCGTACTAAGACTTCTTACGTTGTATTTACCACGACTGATCAGTGTTGCCAGATACACAAGGTTGCGCTACATTTCTCGATCTCGCGTCAAGTGCACAGGACTTGAACTGAACATGGATTCATCTTATTTCAATTTTATTTTTGCTTATAAACTGTCTGATTGCAGATTCTTCGGAAGAACAAGAATCCCAATATGAACAACTTAATGTTAAAAAAAAAAAAAACTTTGTGGCGTTCCATTTTCTCAAGGTTATTATATAGGCACATTTTAGCAAGTTTCGCTAACATTCCATCTTAGGAGCCTACGAAAATGAGCAACCAAAATCCTCTAGGGCAAGTCAACTTCCGAGGATATACCCGACACGGAGTACTAGATTTACCCAGATTTTCGACGCTACAACGATCTACATTCATCAACGCTTAAACGAAAAGTTTTAAATTTGTCTAACAATAATAATCATGATAGCAATAACAGCAACTATTTTGACAACGGTTCCCAGAGAGGTTATCATCCCTGTGGAGGGATGTACATATAAACCTAGATAAGTAAATGTATTTACAACACAATTCTCCTGTACTTGTATCAGATATGAAGCGAAGCTGTCAAATTTGGAGACAGGTAGACAGGTATATACTGATTCTTTGTATATACTGATTCTTTATTTACGTTGTTGAGATTAAGCTGGCCCGGCCAGTTCGGGCTCTTGCTCCTAAAGCAGCCCGTAGAATTACATTTACTGTTGTTTTTTTTTTTTTTATTAAGCTGACCTTGTGTCAAGCACGGGGTCTTGCTCACAGAGCAGCCCGTAAAAACATTTACAGGTGAGCTCAAGTTATAAACAGTTGTGCGGACGGATCTGTGGTGCACGACCCACACTGACAAAAATGACACGATCCGACACGGATTTGTTTCTTGACATACTGATTTACATGAACATTATTTGCTGCACTACTGAGTTAACATACATGAATGAGATGTCGGCGGCAGGGCCGCAAAGTGCTTAATATAATATGAGGTACGATGCGGATAAGATTACAAAGTACTTTACCAGGTCCTTATTTAATTTTTCACCAGAATTATCATGTAACATCTAGTAAAGTACTTTAGTTAAAAAGTTACTTTTTGCTCTACCTTATTATTCTAACAACATGCTATGACAAACACCGAAACTGCACAGCGGAACCATTCCTTACTTACGGAAATCACTCATTCCTGACGAATGAGTTCACCTATAATAACGTTACGAGTGCCCTTCCGGTCTTTCCAGTGGGACGTTAGCAAAGCGCTAATTTTTAAAACTTGGCAACACTGATAGACATGTTTAGTACTCGCCTGTATGCTTCCTCTTACGACACAATTTACGTCATATTTGAATAGTTTTCATTGTTCAAAATGTTTGCAACTTATCCGCAAACACCGTCAGTTATGCATGTTTTCCATGCAAATCACCGTTACCTTTGGAAAACTACATAGTTTAGTTTAAACAGCAACTACCAAACGACAAGCAGTAAACGTTCGTTACTCTTGGGGGAAACGATCCTCAATAATTCATCAACCATACTACTCTTGGGGGAACGATCCTCAAAATAATTATCAACCGTAATAAGTTAACATGATTCAGTATGAGGAGTATAAGAAAAGCACGTATCTTGCTTTAAAAGTCAGCATTATCCCACTGAACTCTTTAAAGAGAACGTACTGTATCCCAGGTCGTCCTGTAATCTCTATCCCTTCCCTTATGTCACTGCTTAAGGTCAGCACTCAGCAGTCGTACTCTACGATTGGAGGTGGATAACACGCGGCTTGTGCGTATGAGGGTCTGCAATCGTTTACGTTGTCATCACTGGATCATACTTTTCCCCTTTTAATATGCAACTTGCAAATAAAATCTACACCTCTGCCCTATTTAAACACAAATCTTACTATTTGTCAGGACTTCAACCCATAATTTATACGTACTACACGATCAAGTTCCGGGCCCTCTTTTTCTGTACGTTGTTGTTTCACGTCCGATTACGCTATTAAATCACGTCATTCCTGACTCAACCTTGGTTGGGTGGAAGATTCGTTTAGTATTATTCACGTCTTGATAATTCGAGGAAAAGGGGGGTTCTGAGAGCTATTGCACCATCGCGTAGCAATGGGAAGTTTCTTACTCTATGGCTTTAAGCAATAGTTTTCGCTGCTTTCCTTTTATAGGTGTGGAGGGCAGGGGAAGGGAGTTGGGGTCTTTCGATTTCTCCGCATTAGAATATTGTTCAATACCTTATGAAGGTTTCACTTGCATTTTACCAATAATGTTCAAAAGAAGAGGCCAGACGACATACGAGATTCAAATTGAGAAAACTTGCACGACTATATTTTACCGAGAAAAGAAATAGTCGAGGGCTAACGGTTACATAAAAACAATTTACTCAATACGAAAAGGCATTTAAGAGTGGTAATTCATGACGGAATAGTTTCAAGACGGAACATTTATTAATAGACAACCTTTCCAACACAGCAAAATAAATTAAGTCAAAATGAGCTAATGCAAGTCAAACTGTGCAAACACTAACATGAAAAATTATCTAACTAGACTAGAACGGGCAATAACGTCATCTTTATGTAAAAATTCCAGAGCAACCTATTCATATGAGCGTTTTCAGCTGCAATTATTTCTTTATATATATATATATATATATATATATATATATATATATATATATATATATATATATATATAATTATATATATATATATTTTATACATATATATATATATATAATAATATATATATTTTATATATATATATATGTATATATATATATTTATATTTTATATATTTGATATATATATATATTTTATCATAATAAATATTATATAATATAATATTATATATTATATATATATATATAATATATATATAATAAATATATATATGTGTGTGTGTGTGTGTGTATAATATATATATATATATATATATAAAGGAAAATTTCACAAGACGGTGGTAAGAACAGCAATGCTGTATGGTACGGAAACAGCAAGCATGAGAAAAGCAGAGCAGAAGAAGATGGATGTGGCAGAAAGGAGAATGCTTAGGTGGATGTCTGGGGTAACAAGAGTGGATAGGATCAGAAATGACTACATAAGGGGGTCAACTAAGGTGGTGGAAGTATCAAAGAAAGTGCAGGAGGGAGGCTGAGATGGTATGGACACCTGTTGAGGAGGAGAGATTTGAGGACCACGCTGGGAGACATACTATGGGGGTGGAGGTGCAAGGAAGAAGAAAAAGAGGGCGACCAAGAAAGAGATGGAAGGACTGTGTGAGAGGAGACTTACATGAGAAGGGAATTGATGAGGCAGAAGCACAAGATAGAAATAGATGGAAACGGCTCATCCAAAACGGCGACCCCATATAAAAATGGGAACAAGCTGGGAAGAAGAAAGAAGATATATTATATATATATAAATAAATAAATAAATATATATATATGTAATTTTATATTATATTACACACACACACACACACATACACACATTATATAGTATAATAGTATATTAATATAATATATATATATATATATAATTAATATATAATATATATATACTAAAGACACAAGATAACAAGATAGAAAAAAACCTACTCACACACACACACACACACACATATAATAGTAAATAATATAATATATAATATATATATCATATATATATATTCTATATAATAATATATATATATCTAATCGAGCTAAAGACACAGATAAACTAAATAGAAAAAAAAACCTACAACACACACAACACACACACACACACACACACACCACACACACAACACACACATACAATACATATATATATTATATCTATATATAAATATATATATATATATATATATATATATATAGATCAACTAAAGACACAAGATAACTAAGGTAAAAAAAAAAAACCTATTTCAGAGACAAATATGTACATAGAAAATTGCCAATCTGAAAATCTTAAACTATGCTCACAGCATAATTCGTTCCAATTTCCAGTAACAAATAAATGACGGTAGAAAAATAACTTGTGGAATAATAATTTTAAGAGTAATAAATCAAACTTTAGAACTTGAGAAAGAAAATAACAAAATACGGACACCAACAGTAATGGAACAAAGAGGTGAGTACATCACTATGTATATTATAAGCAAAAAATTACATAAGATTATTACAGGAAACAAAAACAAAAAAAGTAGTTGAACTACAAGATGCGAACGAACATGACTCATGAAACAGTAGGAAAGTTTTTTTTTTTCGGTTACTCTAATACAGAAGAGAGTTGTAACATTATGTTGGACACTATACAACCTGAACTTGTTATTAATAATAACGAATACAAATGGTTACCTGAAACATCAAAATTTTAATGCCGAGCCTAAATGGCTATTTGAAACAAATGAAGACTAGCTTTGCGTTTACGTCCCCAACCATAATTACAAATCTTTGTAATATTAACCGGTTAACAAAACACGTTTCCCGTAGTATTTTGGCTGCTTATGGACAATTTACCGTTAATTTTTAGGGATCGGCTATAATTAACCTAGAATTTACCTTTACACACTATCCTACGGTAATGGGGACCCGATGGGAGTTTTTTTTTTTTTTGGTAAACACTTGGGGAAAGGTTTCGCCGTCTACTGTTATTTCCTCTTATTTATGACATTTGAAACACGAAATACAAGCGGAAATAAGAGATAAAAAACTACCTTGATTGACTAAAATACAGATACCTCATGTAAAATATGAACTCAAACCTATTCAGATACTCAGATTTGTATCATATTCGAAAACCAGACAAGAATATGTAGCAATTCCTAGGTCTACCTATAATTTTACTACTAAAGAGAGTAATAGCGTTACTAAGCACATAAACCCATGAATAGCCTCTTTCCACAAATATGATATCAATGGACGGAACTATTTCTAGTCCATATTTACTGATCAGGGTGATGTCGACATTGGGGCACCATAAGAGGGTTAGGCTAAAGGAAGGCCATCGTTACAACAATTCGTGCTTTACGGGGCCTATGCTACGACAAGCAAAGCATATTCATACATCAATACCACGTATTAACATTATGTACTAACAGGCGTTTTCTTTGCCAATTTTCCTCCTACGTAGGCAGGTCGATACCGATCTCTAGTTCCTCTTGTGGCGATCGCCATCTTGGTCACATCCTCAATACAGGACTGGCGGCAAAAGCGAATGAAATTTTTCACCAAAGGTTTTGACGGCAGCAGTCAAGACCCTCCCGTACATGATCATCGAGTACTGTGTAAATTAAGCCATGTGAGTGCGATCGGGGAAACACTCACCACGGGAATATCGATTCAAATGTACTCTTACAGTGACACAGTAACACCACACCACTCGGTTCGTTGTACGGTACCCTTACAATACCTAACGGCTGAATACTTGATTGGTTACCTTTGGAACCAACAAGGTACATAAATACACTACTTCACGTGATGTGATGGGTTGGGAGATTCTGCCACATATGTGAGACTAGACAATACGCTACCTGAGAATGACACGGGGATGTGACAGATGACTTATGTCAATAATGGAGCGGATACAGTTTCTCTACAAGGCCTATATGTAGGTAATAACTACGTGTAGCACTAGTCTGCCCAAACACGGTGAATAGACGAAAATGGTGGAAAAAGGATGCAGTAGGTATATCGACGATGGCAACGACTGTACAGTATGTTACAATTACCCAATTGAAGATTCGGAAAACAAAACACCATCAAACACCATCCAGAGAATTCCAAGGCATGACAATTATGGTTCTGACTAGAAAACTTGTATCAGTGGAGATAAGCTAAGTAATGGTCACATCATCTCTCACCACATGAATGCGTGTAATGATGATTCTCGATGACTCATGCAAGTACTTGCACA
>NC_087204.1:95655780-95730780 GCF_015104395.2 Macrobrachium nipponense
TCACCGTCTTTCGCGTTCCGTCCTCACCTACCTGATTGCCGAAAGTGTTGACAGAGTTGCCTCCCGTCGTTCCGTCACCTTCCTGATTGCCGAACCGAAAGTGTGGTAAGAGTTGCCTCCCGTCTGGGCAATACAGCGGAGGTGTACGCGAGTGGTCGCCATCTTTGTAATCGAGACGAGTACACGACGCTCTGAACCTAAATTTTTTTTTTTTTTTATAGGTTCGGTTTTGGGTTTACAGCCTTTCGAGAGCGATGTCACTTTTTTCAAGAGTAGAATTTATGAACGTATGTTCATGGTGGATTGATGTTTCGTGTTATAATAATGGCTTATGTGTGAATTTTAAATGTTGAAGTGAGTAGTGCAATGGATGCTTATTTGTAACTGAGAGCTGGAGCTAGTTCGACCTTCCCATATTACATCCTCTCGTGAAGAGTGACGATTATCGGAAAGAATGACATTTTAATTTAAAAAAAAAGGAGCTTACATTTACAAAAATCGTTTTATTTGGTTAATAAGATGTCTGTTTTGTGTTAAGACAAATTAGAACACGGATCTTATCTTAGAACTACTATGATGTTGCACAGCAGAACTCCCTAACCCCCCCCCCCCAACCTCCATTTTTTAAAAATCTGAGATGAAAAGAAGTAATACGCACGGAATAATGATCAAAATGGGCTGTAACTAAAGAAGTATTATTAGGTAGGGTTATTACCTGTCTAAATCCTACGTCATGTAAAAATGTTAAAATTAGTACGATGAAAGAATAAAGAAAATTGAAGAAAACGTGCTAAATATCTAAATTTACAATATGATTATTAACAAATATTAATGTTAGGTAACTGGCGCAATTAATGTAATATTATATGAATAAATAGTATGGAAACAAATGGATATTCTTTTAAATAATTCTCCTTAGCCTTTATATATATAAAAGGCCGTGTAGATCAATACGATGAAAATATACGGAAAAAATTGAGAAAGCGTAAAATACTTCAGATTGCAACGCACAGTAAGAAATGCAAATGTTATGTAATTGACATAAATTAATTTAACACGAAATTGTATTAAAGTTGTCAGCCTTCTGAAAGAAAAAAAAATATGAAAAACTCCTCAGGCGTCAGGAATTATGTATGCAGAGTTCGATGTGGTTCTTCGTCACTAACTGAGAGACACTCATATTCTTGTTTCTGTTCATTTAGTAATTATTTGTTTATTCAGTCTAGTTGCAGCCTTGACACTATTACCAAGAAAAAAAATATTTTTTTCAAGTAATTTATTATACTAATTTATTATAGAGGTACCGAGTATGAATGTACCTTGGTCAGATATTCGGTATGGTACTATAGTAGACTCACATCAACCGAGCATTTGATGTCTAGGCCAGTCCCTTACGACGCTACTGATTGGCTGTTGATAAAGCCAATCACAGGGCTGGAAACTCTCAGTCTCTCTCGAGAGCTCACATAGGCAGGATGTATGTTCCACCTCTCCTGAGGGATACGTTAGAAAGATTATCCCTCAGGAGAGGTGGAACATAGATCCTACCCATGCGAACTCTCTCGAGAGACTGAGAGTTTCCAGCCCTGTGATTGGCTTATCAACAGCCAATCAGGAGCGTCGTAAGGGACTGGCCTAGACATCATATGCACGGTTGATGTGAGTCTACTATAGTACTACGTCTCTGTGTCTCTCGCACGTGACCGTTATCCAGGACGGTTTGGGTACGTAAATGTTCATCAAATAAATCGGGTTTTCTAAATAGTCCACAAATGTGGTTAAAAATAGAAATGATTTTAGAGACAATATAAATAATCTTCTAAATTTGGTTATGCGTCCTCCCTCATTATGCAACATACACACACATATACATATGTGTGTGTGTGTATACACATATCAGGAAAGTCAATGAGTGAATGTTCCATTTCATCTCTTATGATCTTCTAACTTGTGCAATAAATCTATCCTCTTGCTATTGTTCAGCTAATTCAATTTACCAATCTTTATTTCATCACCTACTGTAGGACCTACCTACCTACCGCTTGCCAAGAGCCTTTGCTTCTTCAGGAGTTCTCTATTTCTGAAACTTACTAAGGAGTCAGGACAGTCTCAGTTATGCTCCAGAGCTTCCCACTCTTTCCATCTTCGTGCTCATTCAAGCATTCTCCGTTGGTAACACCTGGTTCGCATCGTTGCAGGGACGAATTGGTTCCCGTGCTCAACCATTTGTTTCCCCCGTAGGAGGCTATAGTGCCGTCAGTGTATCGTGGGGTGTGCACTGTAGACTTACTTGAGGTTCCTTGTAGGGTTCCTTCGGCCCGTAGCTGCAACCCCTTTCGTTCCTTTTATATTGTACCTCCTTTCATCTTTCTTCCATCTTTTCACCCTCTCCTAACAGTTGATTCATGGTGCAACTGTGAGGTTTCCATCCTCTTACACCTTTCAGACCTGTTACTGTCAATTTCCGTTTCAGCGCTGAATGACCTTACCATAGGTCCCAGTGCTTTGGCCTAAATTCTATATTCTATTCAAATCAATCTTTTTCATCAAATTGATACGTAATGCTCTCATCTTTCCTCTAAGCAGAGCAAGGCCTTGTTCGACCCATCCTGAAAAAGCGGATGGGTCTAATCCCGTCGTTCTCAACATTTTTTTAAAAAATTTTTTTTATTTTTTTAGGTCATGGACCACACACACACACACACACACACCCCGCCCCAGAATAATAAAGCATAGGCAATAAACATTTCGGATTGAAAAACTTCTCTTACACAACAATGACAACCTGAAGATTGTCATTATATTCTTCGAATGGGAATAATAATAATAATATAATAAATCAAAATCAGTATGACATATCTGGATGAAATGATTCAAGTGCATTTTCAGTAAATTGTAAAATATATGTATCAATTATCTCCAGTTAAGTACCAAATACAGCGAACGTCCTGTAGACCACCAAGAATGTCATCATGAGCTACAAGTTGGGAATAATCCTTCCAGGTAGTGTTATTGTTAAGTTTAATGTCGCCAAAATATTCAAAATATTACTCAGCTTTCACTTCATTAAAACAAATCAACTCAACTGAGGCTAGAGGGCTGCAAATTGATATGTTGATCATCCACCTTCCGATCATCAGACATACCAATTTGCAGCCTCATTAGTGTTTATGTTAAAGTTAGCCATAGTCGTGCGTTGCCAACGACACAGGCCACCACGGACGGCTCAGAGTTTCGTGGGCCGCGGTTCATGCAGCATCTTGATTATACGCTGTGCAGAAGTTTCTTCAGCGCATTATATATATATATAGATATATACATATATATATCATCTCCATTGATCTCTGGTACTTCAGAACTACAGATAATTCATTTACAGCGCCTTTGAATAGCCGAGGTCATTGGATAACTAACCTTTGGAACACCTGACATGATATTGTCTACTTTCTCACCATCGGCTCCATATCTCCCAATATCTCAAGTTATTACTTATAACAACAAAATATGTGCTTTAATTTTAAACAGCATCTGTCTGTCTGTTTCTCTACCACTTTTATGCATGTAGATGTTTAAGTATATAATTATTCTGTATAGATATTTATGTATATGCATATACGTATCTTCAAAGTAGTTTTTCTTTAAATACTATATACATATAGACGAATATATATATATGTATATATATAAATCATTGGAAATTGTATAAATATTCAAAGGCTTTATCTGGGAATCAACAATATATAGATATATATATATTATATATATATATATAATATATATATATATTATATATATTATATATATACACACACACAGTCGACTTCTTGTATTCAAAGTTAATCCCGTAATTCACGTATAATATTTTTATCTTTTTTTAGAGAAAATATACAATATTTTACAATTTTAACAGTTACATTCAGAATTTCGTCCTGAGAGTATTATTGCCTTTCTTGTAACTACATAACGTACAGGGCAAACCCCGATTTCCTATCATTACAAAAATCAAACGAACGAAATGGGAATTGTGTTCGAGCAACGCTAGGTACCTGTAGGGTGTCTCCGCTTATCAGCGAGATTTATCGCCAGCGACACCGGTTGCGATAGCATTCAGCCATCCTTATCGACCGATTAACTATTAGCAGAAGCAGCGCGTGAGTTCCCAGAACACGTACGGGACGGGACGCCGAAACGCTTCTTCTGGGTCCGTCCGTCCGTTCGTGGGGTCAATGTTTGTGTTTCTGGGTGTCTCCTCCTCCTCCCCCTCCTATCGGTGAATTGAATGATAATGTCATTTATTTATCTTTCGCTGTGACGATGTATAGCGATCTCGCGAATGTCGGCAGTGGATTTTTTTTCTTTTAGTTTAAATGTGACAGTTTTATGGTTAGAAGATGCTCGTGAATGTTGCGCAATCGTTGGAGTACGTTAAATGTGAAGACAAAAATGATAGGTGTTCACACACACGGACACACACACACACACACACACACACATATATATATATATAATATATATATATATATATGTGTGTGTGTGTGTGTGTGGTGTGTGTGTATGTGAACACCTATTAATTGATTCTGCATTTCCATTAGGATCAAGGTCAAGAGAAAATGGAGAAAAGTTTCAGTTTATATGATATATATATATATATATATATATATATATATATATATATATATAATCTTTATAATGTACACACACACATATATATGACCTTGCTCCTAATGGAAGTCCAGAATCAATATCCATAAACTAGAATCCACAAACCCTTTCATTGACGGTGGGACGTAGGGCAAGAACCCCGTCACTAGAGGGAATGTAACGTCAAATGTAGAGTTTATTATAAAGAAAAAAAAAAAAGAATCGAAAATTGCAATATCTTGAGTTCTCTGTTCATTCAGAGGTACAAGGACAAATTTCCAACAGGGCTAAACTTAGCCGATACTGAATTCTTCACTAAGGAAAAGGAATGATTAATGAATCTCAGTCAAGAATAGTATAAGTTTTAGTGAGGTACGTTCAAGAATAGAATAGGTCTGAATGAATTACAGTCAGTAATAGTATAGGTCTGAATAAATCACAGTCAAGTATAGTATATGTTTGAATGAAGTACAGTCAAGAATAGTATAAGTCTGAATGCAGTACACACGAGAATAGTATAGGTCTGAATAAATTGCAGTCAAGAATAGTATAAGTGAATAAAGTGCAGTGATGAATAGTACCTGTAGGTCTGAATAAATAACAGTCAAGAATTGTATGGGTTTAAATGCAGTACAAGAATAGAATAGGTCTGAATGAATTACAGTCAAGAATGGTTTATATGTCTGAATGCAGTACATACAAGAATAGAATAGGTCTGAATAAATTACATTCAAGGATAGTACAAGTTTGAATAAAGTTCAGTGAAGAATAGTACCTATATGTCTGAATAAATTACAATCAAGAATAGTATGAGTCTGAATAAAGTACAGTCAAGAATAGTATACGTCTGAATAAAGTACAGTCAGGAATAATATACGTCTGAATGAAGTACAGTCAAGAATAGTATACGTCTGAATGAAGTACAGTCAGGAATAATATCGTCTTGAATGGTAACAGTCAAGAAATGTATATGTCGAAGAAGCTCAAGTCCAAGAACAGTATATGTCTGAATGAAGTACAGTCAAGAATAGTATGAGTCTGAATGAAGTACAGTCAAGAATAGTATATGTCTGAATGAAGTACAGTCAGGAATAGTATACGTCTGACTGAAGTACAGTAAGGAATATTATACGTCTGAATGAAGTACAGTCAAGAATAGAATAGTTTTTTTACTTTTATCACTGCAACCAACTGATTCTCCCAGACAGTCAAGAACAGTATAAGTTCTGAATGAATACAGTCAAGAATATTATACGTCGGAACAAGAATAAGTAACAGTACAATAATTTAGTAATACAGTTCTGATACTGAATAGTACAGTCAAGAAAAGAATATAAGTTAACTGAATATGTAAATACAGTCAAAGAATAGTATAAGTTCTGAATGAATACAGTCAAGAATAGAATAGGTCTGAATGAAGTACAGTCAAGAATAGTATATGTCTGAATGAAGTACAGTCAAAAATAGTATATGTCTGAATGAAGTACAGTCAAGAATAGTATAAGTTCTGAATGAATACAGTCAAGAATAGTATATGTCTGAATGAAGCACAGTCAAGAATAGTGTGCGTCTGAATGAAGTACAATAAGGTGGAGTAAAGGTTTGAACGGATTACAACTGAGAATAGTGTAGGTCTGAACGTAGTACAATCAGGAACAGAAAAGGTCAAAATGAAATACAAACACGAAAAGTAGAGGTCTGAAGGAAATACAATAAAAAACATTATAGGTTTGAATTAATTTCAGTCAGGAATGGAATAGGTCTAAGAGTCCAACTGAGAGTAGTTTAGGTCTCAATGAAATTAAATAAAATCAGAATATATAGGTCGAATGAAGTACAAACAAGATTAGTAGAGTTTTTTTTTATCTTTCATTAGAGAAAATATGCAATATTTTTACAGTTTTAATAGTATTACATGCAGAATTTGATCAAAGGTGACTTAAATTGAGGTCTGAAAGAAAAAAAAAGTATACAGGTTTGAATGAACTGCAGTCAGGAATAGGATAGGTCTAAAGGTATTACAATCAGGAATCATAAAGGTCTAGAATAAACTTAGTCAAGACTATACACTAGGTCTGAATGAAGTACAACCGAGAGTAGTATAATAAATGAAATACAATAAAGGTTGGTATAGGTCTGGTTTAAATTCAAAAGGAAATACCAAATAATAGATGCAATTAGCACGCCATTAGCAAATTGACTGTGAATACGCTACAGATAGTATTGCACGAACATGTCAAGCCCCTTAGGAATGAAATGGAATATAGAGTTTAGGCCAAAGTCCGAGCACTGGTACCTATGGTGTCAATCAGCGCTGGAAAGGATGTTGAAAGTAGGTAGGTTTGAAAGTTGCAACAGGATGAAAACCTCGCGCGAAGTTGCGCTATGAAATAATTGTTATGAGAGGATGGATATAACATGGAAGAAAGATGACATGAATGGAGGTACAGTAAAAGAAACGCAAGGGGTTGCAGCTAGGGGCCGAAGGAATAGCATAGGTCTAATAGTGAGGTGCATTGACGGCGCAACACAGAAACTACCAGGAAAGGGTAAGGTTTCATCTTGAAGTAGCCGAGGTTTTTCACCACATTGGCGTCTTGCTACTTTCTCTCTAGAAGATGCAGCAGGCGTCTTTAATCATTCACGAGCTGATATTCCAGCAAATTTATTCGGGTCAGTATGCTAATGCTTAGACGGCTGCTTTGTGCTGCAGAGGTATTGATGTATCGGCAGTGGGGTGTTTGGAGCAAGTTTTTACGATACGCGTGCTCGTATCTGAACATCGATGAGTGTGTGTATGTATATGTATATTACACTTGAGTGTGTTCTGTGTTGTTATAAGACACGTGCGCGTATTTCAACATACGATGGATATGTATATATATACATATATATGTGTTGAGAATACACATAGGGCCGGTTTGAAGCCTATTTGACCAATCTGGTCAAACCGTTTGTAGCCGTTTCTGCATTCTAAGAGGAATAAATAAACCGTCACCGAAAACATGAAACGAAGACTGATGAAGTATTATTCATCACATTATTATGCATAATACTATAGTGACAAAAAATTGCACTTGGAAAATAATTTTATATCGGGCATAAAAAAAACAAGGTTAATTTCCATCATTTCTTAAAATTAGGACCCGCAATTCCTAGCACCTGCCCTGCATACATATACTAATGTATAAATGTAAGTGCATATGTGCATATAAACACACACACAATTATAGTGCATGCCAGTGTGTGGTGCTGTTTGCACACATGGGGGCATTTACCACAACAATACTTGAATTTTCACAGTAGCAAAAAAAAAAAAAAAAGTTTTTTGTAACCTTTTTTTCAGGGTCAGAATACGTTATATTCCTGTTTTCAAAAGTGGTTCTAACCGGCTCTCTGGTTCAGAAATAATTCTGGATCCCCTAATCTCTTTTATCTTTGGATCTGAGTAGAAGCTATCACGACAGAGAGAGAGAGAGAGAGAGAGAGAGAGAGAGAGAGAGAGAGAGAGAGAGAGAGAGAGAAATTGTTTTGAAAGGGTACTTGGATCTCCTTGCAGTCGTAAGATAAGTGCTATCAATTCTCTCTTTAAAGACAGTCTGTCTATTGTCTTCGTACGTCTATCTGTGGTGAATGGTACTACAAATGCATTTCTCTCTCTCTCTCTCAATTTTCTGTAAGTTTTTTTTCGGTTTCTCGCCTTGTTCCTAAGCGAGGACTAGACTAGAGCAAACTGTAATATTGTCTACCACACTTATCAAATATCACGCTGTGTACGAGATACATTGGCGCCCAGCCGGTAGACCCATAGCGCCTGGACCCCACATGGCATGGGTCTAGGGCTCTAGGCCCGGCCCGGCTCGGGTAAGTCGTGGGTAAACCAAGCAGCCCAGCTGCCACGAATCAAGGTCTACGCAATGCCACGAGCGACCACGCTGGCCGGGGCATTCCCCAACGTCATTGCTTTCGAATACTGGTCGTGGAGGATCTCTTTCGAGACTTGTTTGAGATCCCTGAGGTAAATCCAATGTTAAGCGATGAACATGATCGTTTCGTTTTGATGCCAGTCGACAGCTATAGTAATAATTAATCAGCCAATCTCGTTTCTATAGATGGCTCTTTTGTTGTTTTCTATACACGGCATCTTCGCTCTTGTTTTTGTTTTCTTTAGCAGGTCTTATATATTCCAAGCCGAGGGAATATTATCATCATCTTGAACAGATATGCCTTTCGTCCGTTTATACCACAATATCCCCATACACAGGAACCTACAGATAAATTTATCACGTTGTCTGCTTCCTTGACAGAGGATACAGCATCAATCATCTCCATTGTCCTTTATTGTACTATATCTTTCTCTTGCATTTTGGTAATAACTGTCTTTCAGCTCATCAAGTATTCTCATTTTGCTACCTCCCACTGATCTACGTTTCTTTACTCACTCCTTAATAGTTAATCTAGAAAACCTCGTTAAATAGAATTTCCATTTTGTCTTTTAGTTTCTTTATTCTTTTAAAAGCACTCTCGTCTGTAAACCCAAAATCAGGAGGCGATTCCCTTTCTCTAGTCTCCTCTTCGAAGCTCTCGTTTCAAATTCACGTTCTCAAAGTTTCAGACACTTATCTCACAGTCCATCTTTGGACAAGGATGTTTGAAATTACACCTAACTAAAAGTTCTCTAAATTCAAAAAGATTACAGCTCATCTTTCTCTAAGCCAGACCAAGTTGGCTTTTTGTTTTTCGTAAATGAAAACTATTGAGATGGCTTTGTCTATCCGCCCTCAGATCATAAAAAACTACTGAGACTAGAGGGCTGCAAATGGTATGTTGGTCATTCACCCTCCAATCATCAAACGCAGCAAATTGCAGCCCTCTAGCCTCAGTAGTTTTTATTTTAAATTTAAAGTTAGCCATGATCGTGCCTCTGGCAACGCAACTACACAGGCCAACACGGCCGGTTGAGAGTTTCATACAGCATTATACCCTGTAAAGAAAACTCGATTGCGCCGGAGAAAATTGTATTGCTTCTGTATATTGACTAACACAATGCTCGTTCTTGTATCGTTAAAATGCTTTCTCTGTATCTGGACAAGCAAAAGGCTTACTTCTCTAGATAAGTGAAAGGCTGGATCCTCTATCTTGATAAGTAGAAGGCTGTCTCTTTTTCCTGACAAGTAAAAGGCTGGCTCTTATATCTTGACAAGTAAAAGGCTGGCTATTATATCTTGACAAGTATAACCTTAGCTCTTATATCTTGACAAGTAAAATGCTGGCTCTTATATCTTGACAAGTAAAAGGCTGGCTATTTATCTTGACAAGTAAAAGGTTAGCTCTTATATCTTGACAAGTAAAAGGCTGGCTATTATACTGTGTCCAGCAAAAGGCTTAATCATGTATTTAACCAGCAAAATATTTGCTTTTGTATTGTGACAGGCAAAATGCTTGCTCTTGTATCTTGATAAATAAAAGGTTTGCTATCGGATTTTGACCAATAAAATGCTGGCTTTGTATCTTGACTAGGAAAATACTTGCTTATACCATACTTCACTCACCTACTTGCTTATACCGTACTTCACTCACCTCTATACTCACTCTTTCTTTGATGTAATAAAATCATTAGACTAATTTTTTTTTCTTTTAAGGAATTGTCGAGCCATCCGTAGATTTTATCTGCCAATGGCAATTGTACATACTAGTTAAAATACTATGTTAAAAAACTAAGTCGAAACATTACATTTGATGTATTATACGATATATAACACGTAAATGCGTAAAGGTCTATGCTTAGAAAAACATAATACAAACTATTAGTACGTACATACATCTCACACATTCAGCTGACCTGTCTACATCAAGATATTAGCTAATAAAAAGCATAAACCTGTTATTCCATGAAATTATAACCCTCTCTGATTATAGTAACAATAAATGGAAAAATAAGGCTATTCTATCGGGTACCTCACTCTGTACAACATTTTCTTCACAAGAACTTAGTATTCCGCCGTTCTTCGTTAGGTAGGTGTGGTGTTAACGTCCGGGGATTAAGTTGCAAGTGTGCAACATCGGACTATTGGGGAAGTCACGTGACTTTTCAGCTAAAATATCGTTTCTTTACATCTCTAGCCACACACCAACCCCCAACCCCCCCCCCCCCCATTTTTTAAGTTATTGTTATTAGACAAGCCAGATGTCATCAATGGCTTATGCTTTTCAAAATGATATAAACAAAATGATGTTTCAAAGGGCTATACCCCAACTGCGTCTATCGGCTCTAGCCTGTCATGGCGATGAGGCATCACGAATAAAATCAACTCGCTGCTTCTGTGAAGCTGGTCTAGTGTACATTCACTTTGCCCCGCCAATCTATCTGCTGAAGATGGCAGTTCTGGATAACGCAAGCAGTTATGAGATAGAGAGAGAGAGATAGAGAGAGAGAGAGAGAGAGACCTTGAATAGTGAATTCGAGCTTGTTGCCATATCGCGGTGCAAGCAACCCCCACCCTCCAACATCCCGGGGGGAGGGGCGAGCTTGTTCCCGCCACCGTACTACAGATACTTGACAGGGCTAAGCTTCTCAGCTATCAGGATTTTTAGAATTAAGATTTGATATCTATTCATCATCTTGAAGCAGAATGGTTTTGACATCAAAGGCTGGAAATAAATTCGGCTTTTAGTTACTTTAGAGTATTAGAGTAGGAATAACTTACGAGAAATCAATAGGAAATAAATCAATTGAAAATAGGAAAATGGAAAGGGGAAAAATATTAAACAAAATACGTTCGGCTGGTCCTTATCAACTTCCTAAAGTGGATGTGAATACAATGCATTATACGTTCAATTGTTAGGATGTGGTTAACGATGAAAGGATTTCTTGCAAACAAAAGGTTTATTTTTATACTTCACATCACGTTGCTTAGTCTTAGTGTATCGTTTAAGTAGTCAAATGCATCCGTTTAAAAACATTTTCGTGGTATTTTATTGGTTTTAAGCTAAGTTTTCGTTTTCAGTTACTATATACCTCTCGTTCTCTTGTCTCTCGTGCGCGTGTTCTCCATCAAGGTCAGTTGCTGCCACCATGGAAGCAAAGTTTCTTACGAATCTGTAAACAAATCTGCCTATTCACCTCCATCTTGTACTCAGTATATCGCTCTGCTCTCTCTGGATATAAAAACCAGTATGGTTCACCATTTACCGATGCTTCTCCTAGATCAAGAAATTGGTCTACTTCTTTTCCGTTCCGATTTGATTTTGAATTTCGCCTCCTCCCCCATTCACAGCTCACCACCCAGAGCTCATTCGGTGAGTTGCATCACTTGGTTGCGTAGCGTTAGTACCACCCAACGATTCATACGTAGCATAGGATTGCGTGGCTGAAAAGGTTGAGTCACTTGATGTAATAACCCTACGTCTTGAGTCATGTTGCTACCCTGTAGTGGGTCCCGGCCTGGAATGGTGGTTAAGTGTGTAAATATATACATACGTTTGTGTGTTGAGAGAGAAGGTTCGAATGGTGAGCTCGTCTTGTTCTTCACAACAGAAATTGATAAATGTTTGTACAGAAACTGTAATGTTCGTCGCATCACAAACAAAATATAAATTTCATTTGTAAAAACGTCAATGAATGTCTCATTATTTTCATAAACTTATTCATTCATTACAAAGCACAGATAGTTATGATGTATTATTCCCTGCCATTTTCATTTCCGTTTGTCTCTTTTCGTAAGCCTCTCCCCCACCCCTCTCTCTCTCTCACACGATTATAATATACGCACACATGCTTGTATTGAGTGAAAAATTCAATTCAGCTACTGTGTTCAGGTAAATGTGTGACCAATAAATTCAACCTGACTGATGAACTGATTGTCAATAGATGAATATAATAATAGATCTGACAGTTAGAAAGGACAGTTAGGAGAAGAGCAGGAGTAAACATGATAATTGCCATGTAATGCTACTCGATAACACACAACAGTAAACATTTTTGAGTCCTTACAAGTTAATGAAACCATCTGAAAAGTCACGTGACTGATCTTTAGTCCAATTTGCTCATAAATCAGTCGGTTTTTGCCCTCGGGGACAATGGAATTAATTATTTCCGATGCTTCATCGACCATTTGCGTGTCTGGTAAACTGCTCTTTCATTTAACGGAAATGCGGACAAATGGATTAATAATTACCGCTTTGACCTCCCACAGCTGTTTAGTACCACACCTGTTAGGGTGAATGCTTTATCTGTCCGTTCATTTAAAAATCAATGACCGGATCTCCTGCAAACACCCTTAATGCAAGCTTAATGACGTATGTGATAAATGTAAACAAACGGAACGCCCCGCTATCTGGCACCACTCGTGCCGGAAGGAAGCGTCCTGTTGCCATGGCAACGCGTCATGTGGCTGCAGGAACCACGCGCATGTCTCTTCCATCAAAGAATATTCTGAAAAAATATTCATTACTTATTTATCAACAGCCTTGCCGAATAATCAGAGTCAAAAGATCTCATTGACGCAAGATTTCGGTACTATCGAAATTAGGAGAAACGCATAAAATACCAGAAAATCATAAACAAAACTTTTTCCCGTTCCTCGTGTGTTCTTCATTCTCGATTCCTATACTCCTAGTCCTCAGTGTTACGTGATGCTTTGTGACGGCCAGACATCCTAGCAGGTTATAACATCACAGCGTCGTTACATCGTAAAGAAGGAGATGACTTGACCACCAAACGTGAGGGGGTTGTAGGGACGAGAACAGGTCGCCTGAAAGAAGAATATCCTCTCGCCTTCGAGTGTTTTTTGTTCTTGGTGAGGTAAGGAAATCGATGGGGAATTATTTGAGTTAATTTGATGTTTCTTTTCTCGTGACTCGACTTCTCTCTCTCTCTCTCTCTCTCTCTCTCTCTCTCTCTCTCAGAAGCAATCTTCTAGACGAATTCAGAAATAATCAATGTTTTGTCTCAGCAATATTTGCACACAAACATGTGTCTTTATATATACATTATATATACATATGTGTGTTTATATATTGATATGTATATATAATATACATCTATATGCTGAGGAAGAGATGAAGATTTATACTTATTTAATAAATAATAAATTTATAATTCCAGCTCGACTAGGGGTGGGTAAAACAAATGCATTCGGTGTTAACAAAAAATGCTATAATTCCCCTTCCAAGAAGATGGTGGTATTCATATAACGATTGTGCAGTGTAAAACTACCTAGTACTACACTCTTACTTAAATATGCAATGTTCTGTTTATAAAAGTAAGAGTCCGGGTAAGAAGAAAAATTACCATTGTAATATTATGTAAATGCTATAAATAACCGTAAAAATGCATTTTAGTACTACACTCTTACGTGGGATTATTTAGTAATTCAAGCTTTAAAAGTATTATCATCCGTCTGTCTCGTAAAGGAAGTTTTTTTTTTCTTTTGGCTGTGATCGTTTCTATCTTTTCTCCGAAAATATAGTCGGATATACAACATACTTCCCGTTAAAAAACATAAGGAATAATAGAATAAAAACTACGGTTCCATCTTGCTAATTGCAAAAACAAAACGCCACATTTTCCCTTGTACACTTTTTTTATAAGCTTCAGCAGAATAGGAACAGGCAACATACATTTAAAATCTTTTTTTTTTTTTTTTACTTTTACTCTACATCATACATTAGAGTATACACGTATATAGACGCAGAAATCGTAGAGCGAGGCCACCTGTTAAGGTTCACCAGTTTGTCTGATAACGCTACATTACATAAAAGAGAAAAAGAAATCGATCAAAACATTTTTCTAAGACTGCATTCCGAAAAAGTATTTCAAGGAAGACGAAATAGCGTTCTCTGAAGCCCTAAAGAGGAGATAACCAAACATCACTCAGTTATACATAGTAAATTTAAGTATATTGATCTATCAAAAAATATTATGACTATATATTTATTGATTTTGTACTAAATTACATAATTATATTGTATATGTATTGAATTGTAAAATGAACTTTAAAATGTATTATTTTTTAAATAAGAAAAGTAGTTATAAAAAAAGTGGAAGAGGCGTATACACTGGTGAGTTAGAGGAAGAGTTAGATTTAACTGTCCTGTAGTCTCGACAAGTTCCAAGGATTTTGATGCTGGTAAAACTTGAAGCGGTAGAGTAGTAATGAGACTGATTAGAACAGTCACTTTTCCTTGCCTAAGGGAGGACGTGCATTTGTCCTCCTTTCTTGGGAGGAGAGAGAGGAGGAAAAAAAAAAAAAACAATGAACAAGGTAAATCAAGAAGAAACTGAGGTTAAGGCCAGCAGACACAGTCGGAGAGTAGACATGAACTGTTCAGGTACACCCTCGGGAGTCCACAGTCGTCAGATCAGCGAGATACTTATCCATCCATTCGACCACAGCCCATTCAGGCGTGATAGCGGGTATAGCGAGCTGTTGGTACTTTTGTAATAATAATAAATCCAGCTTTGCCGAGCTAAATTTCAACTGGAAAATTAGCTTGTTTTCGCTCGCTAGCCCTCAGAGGTTGTGCTGGAAGTATACAAGAAATAAACCTCCAGTCAATCGAGGTGAGAACACAAATGGGTTTTATATGTTTATGTATTTACATGTAAACTGAAAAATAAGCTTGTTTTCACTTGCTAGTCCTCAGAGGTTGTGTTGGAAATTCAAGAAATAAACCTCCAGGCAATAAAGGTGAGAATACAAATGGGTTTTATATGTACGTACAGTAATTTCACCATTGTTGCAAAATGTAGGGTAATTGCCCTACGCGTAGGGTAATATGGGCAAAACCTTAGACAGCACGGCAATATTTTCAAGTGTAGGGTAATTGTAACAAGGTAGGTTTAGGTCAATATACTTATTTATTATTTATGATATTGCATATAAAGATAATCTAAAGATTTATTTATTATAATAGCCGCAGAATGTGTCGTTTTCAGTTATGTAGGGTAATTTCTCGTCTCCTGTAGGGGGCGTAGTGTTAGACGGTTGGCATAAATGAATTTCACGCCTCGATTTGCTAAAGCAGCAGCATCGGTAGACTTATCTTTACGGTTACATAGGTCTAGGTCCACGAAACTAGCAGGCATTCGGCCTTGAAAAGCGATGGCTTCTTGTGTATGCCGCTTCAAAACATCAGTATGAGGTTAGGATGTTTCGGTACCCGGGCACAGGCGGTGTAATTATGTCTAGAATAAGCGAATTAGTGGCCATTAGGCCTATCTGCCCAGATTTAGCCACCCCTGTGCTGGAACGGGCTCATAACCCTAGGCTGTTCATATCACGTCCTGAAAGCTTACATAATGAGCTTGTGGAAGTCTACTTGGGTAGTACCAACTTCTTTAGATCATTATAAGACTTACTCGTTTTTGTATGGAAGGTTTCCCCAATTGGGGTGGGGGTGTCATTCTTGTAATAAATGAACACACTTTCCCAGATTCATTTATCGTACTGACGTCAATACTGGTATATAAAAAGGGTGTATCTACCTTTGCGGCGTTTCTAGTACTAGTCCGTTGGGGGATTACCGTAAAATCATCAATAAAAGACTAAATATCATAAAGATAATGACCCCAAGGAAATATTAGACCTAGACAACGACCCCAGAACTCTGCTGGGGTCACAATTTAGAAAAGATTAAGAGAAAAAAAAAATGCTCGTAAAACACAAACGTACCAAATTCTTTTTAGTCCCACAAGTAGTTTGAAAGATAGGAATTTATATCTGGTATTTGGTATGGTTATAAATCCACACTTATTTGTTTTAATAAGAGAAAGTATAAACAGAAATAAGTATGTGTTGCTTAAATAATTTAAAAACATTTATTCTCTATTACACGTAGTTACCTGTAATTTTAATATATACAGATATATATGTATCTGGGTATGTTTACAGCATGTGGTATGTGTATATGTATGTATATACATAGTAAATTTAAGTATATTGATCTATAAAAGAATATTATGACTATGTATTTGTTGATTTTCACATAAACTACATATATTTTATATGTACTGAATTGCAAAATGAACTTTAAAATGTATATTTTTGAATAAAAGAGAGAAAAAAGTACAGGTAAAAAAAGGCACGGAAAAAAAATCAGGAAAAGGCACATGAAAAAAAATCACATTAATTTTACTAGATAGTGACCCCAAGGTTTTTTTTTCTTTATTTTTTTTTCGTTTACCCCTGTATGTATCCACCTTTGCGGCGTGTTTAGTACTAGCCCGTTGGGGGTTAACCGCAAAAACATAAATAAAAGACTAAATCAATGTGACTTATTTCCTATCCAAAATTGACTTCCCCCCCCCACCCCCTGTGACTTTATTACCATCCACGTAGAATCCCCAGCATTCTTCTGTGTTCACTATATAATTAAAAAAAGTCAAGGGTATATGTGATAAAATAACGTGAATGTGTATATACTATATACATATGTGTGTGTACGAAGTCTGTAATAAATTACATATATATATATATATATATATATATATATATATATATATATATATATATATATATATATATATATATATATACTGCATACATACACACCTATATATACATACACATTACGTATATGCGTATATATCTAGTTACGTATATGCGTATATATATATATATATATATATATATATATATATATATATATATATATATAATATATATATATATATATCTATATCTGTGTGTGTGTGTGAGAGAGAGAGAGAGAGAGAGAGAGAGAGAGAGAGAAATCCCTTACCGGGCAACATAAAGACAGAGAAAAGCACAAAAAATGTCTCCAAATTTAACCTCGGCAAATCTGACGTAACACCCTAAAGTTATTTATGCTTGAAGGGGAGAGAGAGGTCAAGGCCCGGCTAATGCAACGGGGGAAGAAGGTTGACCTGACCTTTACCGTGACCTGGATGTAGAGTACTCTGTAATTCAAACGTTGGATGAAGAAGAGAATGCATGAGAGGCAGGTACTGTTTTGATTTGAATATATTCAGTAATGACTTGTCAAAGTGAAATGTTATATGAAGTCTGAAAAACAGAACATTAACACAGCTTGAAGTTGCATGATAATAGCAATGTGAGTAGGGAAGCTTATTGCAATTATCTTCCATCTGTTGCAACTTCGTAGCTAGGGAAAGGAGAATCGCTAAAAATATTTCTTTTATGGCTCAAACCAAGGACACGTGAAAAGTCTGAAAAAAGGGGCTTTAGACATTAAATATTAGATGTATTTTTAGTGATACAATTAAAACTGTAAAAGGCTGTTGTTAAAATAAGGAAACAAGAGGAAATCTAGTGATATCTTGAATAATAATATCTAGTAATTTTGGAAATAAAATTCCCTTACGTTTCTCTCTCTCTCTCTCTTATATATATATATAATATATATGTATATACACTATATATATCCATATAATTATATATAAATATATATATTTATATATTATATTTAATCAGTGAAGTTAGGCAAATTTGGGTCTGGTCAGTACTTGGATGGATAACCATCAAGACTAGCCAGACGGTGACGGCTCATAACCGTCTTGAATATCCATGGGGAAGGGCGTAGGGCTTGCAACGTCACCCTTATGAATACTCCGTGACTCAAGGGGAGGTAACACTTTCTGGCACTACAGAGCATCCCATGGTTGGCTCTCTCTCTCTCTCTCTCTCTCTCTCTCTCTCTCTTTTATTAATTTAACGGTCGACAAGACCCGTAACGTTCTTATCCTGCCCGGACATGCAGGAAAAAAGAAAATTATGCAAAAAATAAAGCAAGATATCTGAGATAATAAATTAGGCTCCTAACAAAGTGGGAACACAGAGGAAACAGAATTCCTAAACCAAGGAGACACTTCAATAGCTTTAGCTTCATTTCATCATCATTGTATATAAAGTTATTACCTTAATAATAATAATAGTATTAAAAATAATAATAATTGAAATTATGCTAATAATAATAATGATAATATTTGCAGCAAGCGATAAATTTACATTGTGATCTGCGAATTAATGCGGGATGAATAAAAACTTAGGTAAGAGGAAGTAATGAATAGAATTCCTTCATTTGCAACCGTACTAATAACAATAAAGAGTTTAACGAGAAATAGAATTTCCCGAGAAAGAAGAAGAATAAACAAAGAAAGTAGAAGTGGAGATTGGTGACTACAATATCACATGACTGGAAATTTTCTCTCTCTCTCTCTCTCTCTCTCTCTCTCTCTCTCTTACATTTCAACGATATGCCCTTTTGAGGGCTTATATGGTTATGAAATTAATAATGTGAAAAGAAGTTATTAAAAATGAATGAAGACAATGCGTCATGTGTACTCAAACACACACACACACACTATATATATATATATTATATATATATATATATATATATATATATATATATATATATATATATTTACACACACATACATACATACAGGAACAAAGGCTTAATATTTTACATGATGTTCTGTTAATAATATATTTTATGGAAATATCCCTAAAACAATAATAACAAACATTGTATTATTATTATTATTATATTATTATTAAACAATGTGTCGTAAAGGAGAAAACTATAACACGAATTGCATACGGTTATTAAATGACAAGAACAATACGTATCTTTCAGACCGGAAGGGCTTAACAGTGATTCATTCTTATGAATACGAAACGTTTTTCGCAACGCCAACAAGAATGTGAAACGAAGCCACTTTCCTCGTTGGTCACGGTTTCGCATCGCACATGCACTCTTGGAGAACGTTCGCTGTTTCTGTTATACAGCTAAAATGATAAGAGAAGTTCGTATTTATGAGATGCTTCACTCTATAGGCCTAAGGCTCAATTCGTAGACCAAAGCAAAAATGATATGGTAGTTCGTATTTAGGGGATGGTTCATTTTATAAGTCTAAGGCTCAATTCGGAGGAACGACCAGAGCAAAAATGGTAGAGCAGTTCGGATTTAAGGGATGGTTTCTTTTATAGGCCTAAGGCTCAACTCGTATAGGAACGACCAGAGCAAAACTGGTATGGTAGTTCGTATTTAGGGGATGGTTCATTTTATAGGTCTAAGGCTCAATTTGTAGGAACGACTAGAGCAAAAGTGGTAAAGCAGTTCGGATTTAAGGGATGGTTTCTTTTGTAGGACTCAGGCTCAATCCGTAGAAACACCCGGTTACTGAGCTTCGGTTACAATTTTTCTTTAAATTTGATTATTTAAAACTGCTGCTAATGTTTTCATGCCATTCGTTTAGGAGTCATAAAATTATTTGCTGTAAGTATATTATTATTTAGCATGAAGAGAGAGTCAGAAAACGAATGATCTCGGTAGCTTCCTAATACATTAACTGAATTCTTAGGACTGGTCTGCCTGTCTGTGTCCTTAAATTATAAACCTAGAGAAGACAGACCTTCATAACATGTTAAACCTGGGTTAACAAACCTTACAGTCTAGTAATCAAAATAGCGTTACATTACAAAATCTTATCGTACTAATTATCTCTCAAGCAGGCTAACGACTTTGCGGACTTTTACTGGAAACCCTAACGACAGCTATTATCATGCACGCCCATTCTAAAAAGTCTACACACACACACACACACACACAAACACACAATCACGACTGCCTTTTGTTAACGGGTGGACGAGGAAAAACTGACACACCATTAGTCATATTGCGGACTCTGGTTAGGCCAACTGAAGTTAAAGACCGAAGAGAGAGATATAGAAAAAAATCAACTTCGCAACTGAAGTCTTATCTCTGTTGCCCAGATCGTATTTGTGTTCGGTTAACATCCGGTTCGCGAGAGGATAGAGTTCACAGTCAAGCATTTCTATGATGTTTGTCTACTATAAGCTTTCATTGATTTAACTGTAGAGAAAGCTCGGTGTTATTCAATCAAGTAGGAGGCAGCCCAGAAAATTTTGCACGCACATGTAATTATATATATATATATATATATATATATATATATAATGTATGTATATATATACATATACATATATGCGTCTCGCGTAATGAATTTTCGTGTAAACAAATTGTGCAAATTCAATCACTTATATACCTAATGCAATTACCTTAAAAATGCACCATCAGCGCGTCTTCACTCCTACATAATCACGTACAAGTGTAGTAGTTAACGGACTTTCTTTCGGAACTCTTATTTCTGCCTTAGTATACTGGCAATAAATAAATAAAACTGAACGTTTTCTGCTTTGGAAAACAAAGGTCTTTCAAGAAGAAACAAAGCCCCCCAAAAAGTTACATATTTCTTGGAAAACGACAGAAATAATAGCAAAATAATCTATCGCTTGGGGGGGGGGGAGGTTATAATAATAATAATTATTGAAGGGCAATAAAATTCGACAGACGTTATCTTCTCCGCTTCTATCTTGGGAGTCTGTTCAAGTGCGTTTAGTCTCTCTCTCTCTCTCTCTCCAAATCTTGTTGGTGTCATCTCATTACATTGCCACTTGGTAGGACACGAATGCAAAACTATGCCGCCTTCAGTTGACCTGGTTTCTACATGACAATTGTTAAGAAAGTAAGATGAAAGGGGGTGGGGGAGGGAGTAGTGACCGTCTTAGTACATTAAGATGATTAACAATCACATAATTACTGCTCATTTCAGACGATGGACTGAATCATGTGGATTTAGTTCACGTGACATACACATGGTCTTTGTAACCGCGCGTCACTCACTGTTCACAATTGCATGATCATGATGCAATCTTCTCTATAGTACAGTATATACAGTTGTATACGGAATATAACATACATACATACACACATTATATATATAAGCCGTTAACCTGTAACAAGATGGCATTTAGGTAAAATATTGTAAAAGCAATCAGTCTACAAAGTTTCGAAGTTCATATACCTAAACACGAGGAGTTGTGACCATGAGCTACAAGGAAAATTTAACCATCGCAATATAGCCAACCTCAAACGATGAGAGAGAGAGAGAGAGAGAGAGAGAGAGAGAGAGAGAGAGCAATGACGGAGATTTCCGTTGGAAAAACTTATGGATGCTTCGTTGGTAACTCTGCGATGGCGAGCGGTGTCAATTGATAAGTGAACCGTGATGATTTAAATTTTTTGTGGCGTCTCCCACCTGTATTTATCGTGATTTCATTAACTCTGTATGTTAACAGAGACCGCTTGCTCTTATCTTTTTCGCGTCCACTGGCCTATCAAGTTTCTAAGGGCAACGTTTTAATAAGAAAAATATGAAATATTTGATGCACTGGTCACACACAAACGAGTAAACGTGTGTGCTTTTGAGTGCATGTACACCATGGGCCCCCCTGCAATGTTACCAAACCCTCATGATACATTAAGCATAATTATCCTAGATACAATTCTGAATGTAATTCTGTTAAAATTGTAAAATATTGTATATTTTGTCTAATGAAAGATAAAAAAAGATACAGAAATCTGTTCCTTACATTGTTGATACGGAGAAAATATCATTTGATCTTGGTGAATTGCGACCTTCAAACCATTGTCCCTATATTGTACATAACCGTTCCGTATCTTTCATCTCAATACTATCATAGGTGAGTTACGTTTTCTTAAATGCATTATCTTCGTGGTCCTGAGATTCCGTCACACCTTAAGTGTCATTTAAAGTGCATGAGTCCCTTTATAAAAAAAATAAGGTGGGATTACCTGCGGAAATTGAGTAACTTTTCGTTAAACATAACACGACGATGACACAATACAATTTCCTTTGATAAAATTGCCACCTCTCTCTCTCTCTGTGTGTGTGTGTGTGTGTGTGTGTGTGTGTGTGTGTGGTTGTTTGTGGAAAAATAGACCTATGCACCAAATAAAAATAATTCGCTTATTTGTTTTTTAAGTTCTTGTAACGTGAATTTCTAGAATATTTTCCTACCAATTCATGATCACCACAAATACCGACTAACTACGTAAACGTAGCATTAATTCCGTAATTCAACCACCCATCTCAAACTTCAGGCAACATCAACTGTCAAAAGCAAAAGGCTGTCATTCCTCGGTAGTCATGCTGCGACTGTGCTTCAAAGAAGTGCTTTCGTACGCGTTCCTCGGTTCACCGTACCCGTAGCGGACAGGGCGGCTGTTCCTCTCATGTTCTCCAGCCACGCTGACAACGGAACGGTTGCATATTTGAGCGGGACGGATGAACGATCTTTGTGTTACGTGGTATGCGGACGGGTACGCCACGTTGTTGACGAGAATGCTTTTTTTTTTTTTATGGCAGACGCGTTTTATGGAACGTTTTTTTTATTTGCTTACGCATATATCCATGTTGTTTTCAATTCGTTGACGTCAATAGGCCTATTGACGACGTACTTTTTAGATTCTGCCAATGAATACATAGGCCTAAGAATATAGTCGCTATCGTATGATCTTCACGTTTCAGTTACATTTAGCAATTTATTAAGAGCACTTCTTCTCCAATACACATACTGAATCATACATGATAAATATGAGTAACATGGGACATATATGAGAAAAATGACCGGATAGATAAGACTGTGTAGGTACCGGTAGCGCATATACTAATGCAGGATCAGATAGTGAGTAAATAATAACATTACCACAAAGCTTGTTGTATACATATACGGGAAAAATACAACCCGAGCGAAACATAAATATCAAACACAAATAGAACAAATCCTTCATGTGACTTGAGGCATCGTCAATAACGCATGATAGCTCGCAACTGCTTTCAGCGTGCGTGCGTGCACGAAACGCGGAAAGAAAATGAAAACAAACAAACACGCACCTACCTTCTTCGATGACTCGTAAGAAAACAGCACGCAAGACTATTTAGTTGTGTAAACAAGTGGCAGGACTTGCTGTGTAAACTAGTTCGTTCCTGCAAACCAAGCAGAATGAAGACTTGTTATTTACCGCATGGTATAGCACGGCTGAACATCAGGAAACCGGAAATGATTTCGTTAATAGGTATAACCAACTCAGTTTTTTTTTTATTTTTTTTTTAACCTTTTATTCGATTTAGCTTATTGTGTGGAAAACTCACCGGGCCTACCCTAATAGTATCGTGAGAGATCATTTCCATAGGCTTAATAAGCAGGCTATACTATTAGCATTTATATAAGTAGAGTATAATATAAATAGATTCACATCAACAGTGCATTTGATGTCAGGCCAGTCCTTTACGACGCTCCTGATTGGCTGTTGACAAACCAATCACAGAGCTGGAAACTCACAGTCTCTCGAGAGCTCACATGATGATGTATGTTCCACCTCTCCTCAGGAGAGGTGGAACATAGATCCTACCCGTGTGAACGCCCTCGAGAGAGACTGAGAGTTTCCTGTCCTGTGATTAGCTTATCAACAGCCAATCAGGAGCGTCGTAAGAGACTGGCCTAGACATCAAATGCACGGTTGATGTGAATCAACATAGTATTTCATATTCAAATTAAGGTAAATCTTTTTTGTTAATTAAGCTAGTCTATAATTTTCATTTTTTCCGATAGCAGGCCATGAAAGTACACTTTTGAAAACTGGTATTGTAAAATTATCTTAAAATTGGGTAGGTGCACTCAAGAGAGATTGCATAGACCTATATTTTGTGAATTGTTTAGGGTTGGTATAAATTCTTACTTGTAGCTAATTGATATAAACTGAGGAACCTAGAAAAAGTTCGTAAATGTAATGAAACTGCAAACCCTATTTGGTTCAGAAGCTATTTTGATAATTATTTTTAAAAATTCGTCATAAAATTGACGGGAACTAATAAAAAAAATCACAAATATATGGGCATCTGGAAGTACTGGGAAATTAACGATTACTGAATTAACTAGACTTTATACATTAGTGAGTAGTACCATTTAAAATTTATTTAGATCTGGTTAAGATTACATGACCTTTCATTGCCACAATAATCAATAGTCAACACAGGGAACTATCACGACTTTAACAACAGCTATTTAATTGATTTTTTTTAAAGGTCGGTGGTTCCATGTTAAGTTGTTCCATGACGAGTTTAGTCCCATTTTGTCCCTACTATTTTTACCTACTCTGTTGCCCGTTCCGACGGCCTCTACATAGAAAATTTAAGATAGCATTAGATTTTATAATAATGAAATGGAAAAAAAAATTAACCACAAAAATTTCTGCTTGTTTCTGATTTAAAACAATAATGGTTCGCACTGCCGTCACTTGATAAATTTCTCTTTTGTTAATTATATCATAAATGATTTTAATCATTAACATTTTTAAGTTTAAATCATATACAATTTTAATCACAGAATTTTTTATGATTAGCCTTAAAATTGTCTGTTATAGGTTGATTTAAACTTAACACTGTTTATGATTTAACCATAAAACTGGCCTTTTAACGTTAAAATTATTAAAAGATTTAACCTAAAAACTGTTTGCAGCTTAAACTGTAAATCCATATGATTTAACCTTCAAACTGTTTATGATTTTAACATAATATTTTAATTTAAACTTTAAATACTTATGATTTAAACATTAGAAAAATTTTCGATTTAAAATTATTTTGATTTAAAATGAAAACTGTTTATGATTTAAACTTATTTTTATGATTTAAACTTATTTTTATGATTTAAACTTAATATTGTTTATAGTTTCACCATTAAAAATGTTGAAGACTTAACAGTAATTGACTGAAGGAATTTTTTTTCGAAAACATCTGCAGAAATTCTGAGACAAAATGGACGACCGCACCGTCGAGAAGATCTTCGCCGGGAGTCTGGAGACCCTCCCCCCTGTGGGGTCAAAGGTCTGCCGAATCTTCACCTCCTCGACTTTCACAGGTAAGGTCACGGACGAAAGCTTCATTTTGACTTGTATTCACTACTGTAATACGCTTAGGGGCGGGCATGCACGTGCGCACGCTCGCTGTGTAAACACACACATATGTATATATAATATATATATATATATACATATATACATAATATTATAATATATAGTGTATAATTTAAATATATAAAGTATAATATATTTTAATTTATTTTTTATTACATATTCTGAAGTCCAGTTAGTCACATACCAATACAAAATGTTCAACTAGTAGACTAAAAAAAATTTTTCAACTTGCAGCAACAGCTTCCAATTGCATACTGGAAATCATTATTACGTTGTAGTAGCGAACTTAACAAAGTTAGATTTAGGGTTTTTTTCAGTGTTGCAACATTAACCGTTGCTGGAAAACTGCAATACTTAGTTGTTTCCCAGATTAGAACTTAACGTCTTGTCCTTTAAGTAACATGTTCTCAAGATTTACTCTTTATTTCTGAATACAACTTTTAACTTATAACCGAGACATTTTGTTAATTTAAGGACGAAAACGCCATATTTCTCTTCGTTCACACTAAATGTATTATTATTCATAATATTCTGTTCTAAACTAAAATGTACAACAAGCGTTAACCAGCAACGGCGAAATTTTATTACATGTTTGTATTAGCCTATAGTATTTTTTTTTTTTTTTGAATTTTGAAATAAGGGATGCGGTTGAGAGAATGGACTTGCATGCATTACAACGTACCATAAAAACGCTTTTTTAAAAGCTGTTTTGTGCGTACATTTATTGCATCTGAACACGCCCTTGGCACACAAGCGTTAAACTGATAAACCAGGGACTATCAAGGTTTGGCAATCCGTACACAAACTACCTATTGTATGCATTATCTATAACGCTCGATGCGTGATGCCGGAATGGGAGTGTATACGGGGTGGGGGGAGTGGGGGTAGAGGTTGGGGGAGAATCCTCCCACTCACGTATGTATCGATCTCGTATGGAACTTGGTCTAATCCTTTTTTTTTTCTCTCTCTCTCTCCCTCTCTCTCGTGGCCTTGAAATCGGATGCTGATACGTGAATATCCGTTCATTCAAACGTCTTTTCATGAATAATTTATACATTTTTTTTATCTTTTATTTAAGCCTTTTCCTCGAATTAATTTCTCATTTTTTTTCTTTCTTATTTATGTCATACAGAAATTCATGTTACTTTCGAAAACTAAAGTAGATTTTACTTTCGAAAACTGAGGTCAATTTTGCTTTAAAAAAAAAACAAAATAATAATGAAGTCGATTTCAGTTTTCTAAAGTGGAATTTGTTTAAAAAAAAAAAAAGTCGATTTCAGTTTTCTAAAGTGGATTTTGTTTTGAAAAAAAAAAAATCGATCTTTCAGTTTTCTAAAGTGGATTTTGTTTGAAAAAAAAAAAAAAACTAATAATAAAGTCGATTTCAGTTTTCTAAAGTGGAATTTGTTTAAAAAAGAGTCGATTTCAGTTTTCTAAAGTGGATTTTGTTTTGAAAAAAAAGTCGATTTCAGTTTTCTAAAGTGGATTTTGTTTGAAAAAAAAAAACTAATAATAAAGTCGATTTCAGTTTTCTAAAGTGGATTTTGTTTGAAAAAAAAAAAAACTAATAATAAAGTCGATTTCAGTTTTCTAAAGTGGATTTTGTTTGAAAAAAATAAAGTCGATTTTACTTTAGAAAACTGAAGTCGACTTTACCTTTATAAACCAAAGCCGATTTTCCTTTTAACCGTATACAATTTCAAGGTCTGGTGCCATCGATATTTATAGCAATGTCCTTGAACCATATAAATTTGCTCTCTCTCTCTCTCTCTCTCTCTCTCTCTCTCTCTCTCTCTTCTCTCTCTCTCTTTCTCTCTCTTTCCAAGTGAAAAAAAATTCCCAAAAAAACTTCCGCTTGGCTGTCATGAACTGTCAATCTCTCTCTCTCTCTCTCTCTCTCTCTCTCTCTATCTCTCTCTCTCTCTCTCTCTCTCTCTCTCTCTCTCTCTCAAGTGAAATCACTTCCGCTTGGCTGTCATGAACTTGTCAATCTCTCTCTCTCTCTCTCTCTCTCTCTCTCTCTCCTGTCTCTTCCTTCTCCAGTGAAAATCATTCCGCTCTGTCAATCTGCTCTCTCTCTCTCTCTCTCTCTCTCTCTCTCTCTCTCCCCCAGTGAAATCATTTCCGCTTGGCTGTCATGGACTTGTCAACTATTCTGATTTTTTTTTTTGTATCTCATACTACAGCCGTGAATGGCAGTCATGTATTGCAGTTCATAAATGTAGTTATCAATCAATACAACGACGGTTCTAAAATATTAAGTTGTGCGTAAATGGGACATCTTTAATAGATACTGTCAAGAAGAATAATGGTTATGAATAATACAATCATAAACTGTGTGGCAACTATAAATTCTGTGTAAATAGGAAACACAGCAGCAGCAGTCATGGCTACGACCGTCACGTGCTTATGACGTCCACAAATGTCAAAACTGACGTGAATGTTACGATGGTCATCAATTCTACAACATACATCAAAATTCTGTAGCATACATAAATTCTGTAACGGACATTACGTTACTTCTGTAACATACATAAATTATGTAACACGCACTAAATTCTTTAACATACATAAATTTTGTAGCATACATAAATTCTGCAACATAGCATAAATTCCGTAGCATACATAAAATCTGTAGCATACGCAAGTTCTGTAGCATACATAAATTCTGTAGCATACCTAAATTCTGTAGCATACCTAAATTCTGTAGCATACATAAGGTCTGTAAATATGTATATTCGTAGCATACATTCATTATGCAGCATTCATAAATTCTGTAGCGTACCTAAATTCTGTAGCATACATAAGGTCTGTAAATATGTATATTCGTAGCATACATTCATTATGCAGCATTCATAAATTCTGTAGCATACCTAAATTCTGTAGCATACATAAGGTCTGTAAATATGTATATTCGTAGCATACATTCATTATGCAGCATTCATAGATTCTGTAACATACATAGATTCTGTAACATACATAAATTCTGTAACATACATATATTCTGTAGCATACGTACATCATGCAACATAAATAGATTCAGTATCATACGTAAATTCTGCAGCATACATAAATTCTGTAGTATACATAAATTCCGTAGCATATATAAATTCCGTAGCATACATAAATTCTGTAACATCCTTTGTAAATCTATTCTGTAGTTTACGTATATTATGTAATACATAAATTCTGTGACATACCAATATTCCGTAGCATACATAAATTCCACATGTTACGAATATTAAGATGAAGAAAAAAAAAAATAGCAAAAAAATGCAGTTGTATATCTACTGTAGATATTTCCCGGATCAATAAATGTCATTATAGTCATAAACGCATTGGCCTTCATGAATTATCCCATAAATTACAACTAGATTGTGATAATTCTTGATCCATCGGCATACGTATAATAACCGTCATCTTTTTTTTTCTCTCTCGGTAAGAGACACTTATTGTCATTATTTCCGACATAACATGTAATTCATTATACACGCATATGCATCTATAATTATGTATTATGTTTTTATATAGATATCCATTGCGTTTATTTGTCCAAGTTTATTAATAAATAATGAATGCATATATATATATATATATATATATATATATATATATATATGTGTGTGTGTGTGTGTGTGTGTGTGTGTAGTGTTGTGTGTGTGTGTGTGTGTGTTGTGTGTGTGTGTGTGTGATCAACTCATGAAAATCACGTTCATGAAACAAAAGTGATTTAACAAAAGGCTACTGTAGGACTAAGGGAGACATTATATGGATTTGGAACCCAACCAATCAGGAGACACGTTTGTCCTCTCACACACGGAGAGAGAGAGAGAGAGAGAGAGAGAGAGAGAGAGAGAGAGAGAGAGAGAGAGAGAGAGAGCATATCACGCAATATACACCATCAAAATATTATTCTCATTCTCTCCGTTCACCAGACATGTTGATGGAGAGGAACACACTCATGGAATCCGTTTACCCGAAGCTGAAAGAATTCTGCAGGGAAAAACACGGGCTCGAATTTCAGGTAATGTAACAGAGAATATAAGTTACTGGAACATTCACCCTTCAAACTGCTGAACCATTCCAGGATGAACTTGTTACACAGGAAGCTTAAACTTCCGCTCCTCCCAACGTTTCGTCCACCAACCCAGAAGAGTCATCATCAGTAGCGTTCCAACCCGCTACTATACACTGGGCACCTCACCTCTGATTTGCACATACTCTCACGTCCCTTAAAACACATCAAACCCTTTTTGTTTTAATGGCCTCTTTCAACCACCTGGTTAGCGTTTTTCTTTGACTCCTTATACATCTTCCCAAGATTTTCTGCAGCCTGTCCTCAACGATTCTTGCTACGGGACCAAACCACCTTGATACTTTGATCCAACTTCATTACATCTGCATTATATCCTAGTATCTTGCAGCCAATCGAAATTGCTTGCTTCGCATATAGTACTATTCAATTAGTTCATCTCAGTAGGTTCTTATTTTCGCTTTTGTTCAAATATCTGCCATGTATACGTTATCATTTTTCCTCGTGTAGAAAATGCTCATATATATATATATATATATATATATATATATATATATATATATATATATATATGTGTGTGTGTGTGTGTGTGTGTGTGTGTGTGTGTTATATATACACACACACACAAGTCTCGTGGCTAACATCAGCTGATAAATCATTTTAGTAAATTCCTTGTCTTTTAGTATAGTATGCCTCTCTCTCTTTCTGCAGCTTCATTTTGACTACTAACTTAGCTAGTTGCTATTGGTAGTTCATCCATAAAAAGACAAACTTCACTTCCAGTATTAAAATTTTAGATCACTCTCATTGTCAGTTTTATAAGCTCTTTTTATGTTCGTGTACACCAGCTGAAGCATTACCTCTGACCGGTCCCTATAGGAGCAGGGGTACGGGTAGTGCCGTTAGTGCACCTTATGCGGTGCACTGTAGGCATTATCTCAGGTTCTTCTCAGCGTCCCCTAGGCCCCAAGCTTCAACTCCTTTCATTCTTTTTACTGTACCTCCGTTCATATCTCTTTTTCATCTGACTTTCCACCCTATCCTAACAATTGTTTCATAGTACAACTGCGAGGTTTTCTTCCTGTTACACCTTTAATGCTTTCTTTACTCTCAATTTCTCTTTCAACGGTGAATGACCGAGCATAGGTCTCCAAGGTTTGACCTCTGGCCTAAATTTTGCCCCACAACGCCAACAATTGACCCCTCAAACGTTTCATCCAACAGTTGACCCTCAAACGTTTCACGCAACTATTGCACAATAACCACTACCTAACCCATTCTGAGAACTGCATTGCTGTTTCCCCATCAATCATCCGATTATCAGTGTTACCCCTCATGATCAAAACCTTATCTTACACTTTATCGGGTAAAGCAGGAAATTCCAGGTGCCCATAGTACTTCAGCTTCATTCTTATATAAACAAGAACACAATTATTCCCCCACAGCCATTCTTTTGAAACCTTTCCCTTTTCCGTGTATACCTTACACACTCTGGTCAGCCACTCAGCCATTGTATCACCAACATGCTGCAGCATCCCACTCGGAATGCCATCGACTGGTCCCTTGTAGCCGTTTCTTCTTCTGTATCTAAGATACAGTATGTAAAGGCTTATACATAAATGTATATATATATATATATATATATATATATATATATATATATATATATATATATATATAATTTCTGGGTTAAGCCTAAGCTGTTGCTTTTCCCTCTCCGCATCTTAGTCCCGTTTCTATCGGGTCTGCGCTAGACAAGGACACTGAGCCGCTTGTCCTTTCGTCCTTTGACCTAAAAGGAAAACATGCCCAGCTACTTCTCTCCTCCTGCAGGTGGTGGACATGAGATGGGGCGTGAGGGACGAAGCTACTGACGATCACCTGACGACGGATCTGTGCATGAACGAAATCATAAACTGCCAGAGACTCTCCATGGGGCCAAATTTCGTGGTAAGTTGCTTACCAGAGAGAGAGAGAGAGAGAGAGAGAGTCATGTTATGTATATCGTGAAGGTTTCAAATCAGGGGAAAAATATTACTTCAGACAAGCAGACGCATTGATTGTCGGAGACAATAACAGACAGACAGGCAGATACATAGATTGTCAGAGACAGTAACAGGCAGATACATAGATTGTCGAGACAAAAAACAGGCGGATATATAGATCGGCAGAGACAGACTAGGCAGATACATAGATTGCCAGATACAGAAACAGGCAGTAGCAGATAGAATGTCAGAGACAGTAACAGGCAGATACATAGAAGGTCAGAGACAAAAAGAGGCAGACACATAGATTGTCAGTTACATAGATTGTCAGATACAGACACAGGCAGATAGATTGTCAGAGACAGTAACAGGCTGATACATAGATTGTCAGAGACAGAACGGCAGATACATAGATTGGCAGAGACAGAAAACAGGCAGATACATAGATTGTCAGAGACAGTAACAGGCAGATACATAGATTGTCAGAGACAGAAACAGGCAGATACATAGATTGTCAGATACAGACACAGGCAGATAGATTGTCAGAGACAGTAACAGGCAGATACATAGATTGTCAGAGACAAAAACAGGCAGATACATAGATTGTCAGATACAGAAACAGGCAGATACATAGATTGTCAGAGACAGAAACAGGCAGATACATAGATTGTCAGAGACAGTAACAGGCAGATACATAGATTGTCAGAGACAGAAACAGGCATACATAGATTGTCAGAGACAGTAACAGGCAGATACATAGATTGTCAGAGACAAAAGAAACAGCAGATACATAGATTGTCAGAGACAGTAACAGGCAGATACATAGATTGTCAAGACAGTAACAGGCAGATACATAGATTGTCAGAGACAGACACAGGCAGATAGATTGTCAGAGACAGAAACAGGCAGATACATAGATTGTCAGAGACAGAAACAGGCAGATACATAGATTGTCAGAGACAGAAACAGGCAGATACATAGATTGTCAGAGACAGAAACAGGCAGATACATAGATTGTCAGAGACAGACACAGGCAGATAGATTGTCAGAGACAGAAACAGGCAGATACATAGATTGTCAGAGACAGAAACAGGCAGATACATAGATTGTCAGAGACAGAAACAGGCAGATACATAGATTGTCAGAGACAGAAACAGGCAGATACATAGATTGTCAGAGACAGACACAGGCAGATAGATTGTCAGAGACAGTAACAGGCAGATACATAGATTGTCAGAGACAGACACAGGCAGATACATAGATTGTCAGAGACAGAAACAGGCAGATACATAGATTGTCAGAGACAGAAACAGGCAGATACATAGATTGTCAGATACAGAAACAGGCAGATACATAGATTGTCAGAGACAAAAAACAGGCGGAATACTAGATTGACAGATACAGAAACAGGCAGATACATAGATTGTCAGAGACAGAAACAGGCAGATACATAGATTGTCAGAGACAGAAACAGGCAGTACCATTACAAGTATTTATTGCTCCGAAACCATACAACATAGAGTAATGCAGTGTTTTGTAGAATGTTCTACATTTCCTCAAGTTTACATTCAGATACATAGATTGTCAGAGACAGAAACAGGCAGACGGGTATAGATGCGTAGATTGTCAGAAACACACTGAGAGACACAGAAGCACTGTCAGATAAGGGGCGGTTAAGTGATAACGTCTGGCTAGTAAAAAAAAAAAAGAAAAAAAAAAAACGGAAAAGCAGACAGTCAGGTAATAAGACAACCAGACAGCCAGTCAGGAAGAAGAATGGGTTGGATCGCAGACTGACATACAAAATAGATACAACTGGTAATCCTGTGGTAGAAAGTGACTCCTGGTCTCAGCCATCTTGGTTCTATGAATATGTGCAATCTTGCGTTATCTAATAATCTTAAATTACAGTTTACTAACACTGTACCACCCATGTCGCATCAAATTTATCTTATCTTCATATAAGAGCTTGGCTGGGGGAAGCGATAGTACATTTTATCACTAAGAAGAGTTTGAAATTCAGTTCTGTATAATTGCGCACATGTCAGACATATATAGTTACTGCATGCACGTTAAATTTGTGGATATTAGTATAATTTATGAATAATATCCGGAAAAATATACGTCAAAAACATCATGTTTGGTAGATGTGATGAAACCGTACCCTAACGTAATATGATCTTTGTAACTTCAAAATGATCTATATATTTATTTGATAAGTTTGTTGAACCACATCGTATTGATCAGATATGCTGATATTTATGAAAATGCCGATAATTATACCCAATTGATATTCATACGAATTTATTTATATCCAAGCATATCATACGTATATATATAATATATATATATATATATATATATATATACATATATATATGTATATATATATATATAGATATATTTATACAATATATATATATATATGTATATTATATATTATATATATATATATATATATATATATATTCTTATATATATATACGTATATATGCTTGGATATAAATAAATTCGTATGAATATCAATTGGGTATAATTATCGGCATTTTCATAAATATCAGCATATCTGATCATACGATGTGGTTCAACAAAACTTATCAATAAATATATTAGATCATTTTGAAGTTACAAAGATCATATTACGTTAGGGTACGGTTTCGTCACATCTACCAAACATGATGTTTTTGACGTATATTTTTCCGGATATTATTCATAAATTATACTAATATCCACAATTATATATATATATATATATATATATATATATATATATATATATATATATATATATATATATTTGTGTGTGTACGCATGAGAGAGAGAGAGAGAGAGAGAGAGAGAGAGAGAGAGAGAGAGAGAGAGAGAAAACAAAATCTGACGCGAAATTGTAACGGTAACTACCTCTTCTTCTTTTTCTTCTTCCTCTCCTCCTCCTCCTCCAAGTTCTTCGGAGGCCAGAAGTACGGCTACCGCCCCATCCCTCGCGTGATCCTGGGTTCAGAGCTGCTGATGCTGCGAGAGGCCCTCGTCAACATGGGCGTGGACGTCATCCTGATCGACAGGTGGTACAAGAAGGACACCAACTCGGTGCCCTTCGTCTTCAACCTGCAGTCCATCTCGTCCATCCTCGTCAACTTCAACAACAAGGTAGAACGTGGATGAGCGAGTGGCTGGTCTAGCTGCCTGAGAATAGAGGGTGGTATAGGAGATTCACATCAACCGTGCATTTGACGTCTAGGCCCGTCCCTTACGACGCTCTTGATTGGCTGTTGATAAGCCAATCACAGGGCTGGAAACTCTCAGTATCTCTCGAGAGAGACTGAGAGTTCCAGCCCTGTGATTGGCTTATCAACAGCCAATCAGGAGCGTCGTAAGGGACGGGCCTAGACATCAATGCACGGTTGATGTGAATCTACTATAGTCAGTGCACCTCACGTGATGCACTGTAGACATTACTCAGGCCTGTACCGGGGTTAGGTGAAGGGAGGTCGAACGACTCCCCCCCCCTAAAACTTTCTGGAAGTCCACATTTTGTGTGTCTATCCTTTTCAGTGAACTATACTTACAAAGTAATAGATAACAATCTTTTGTTTTTTGGAAAGTTTTTTTTATAAATTTTGTTATTAAACATTAGCATCATTCTTTAGTATAGTAGGAAATACAAGAGTGATAATAATAGGAATATGATATATACCTATATATGCAGTGACATTTATAGAAGAAAAGGTCCAGTTTTGGGAAACACACCCCCCCTCATAAAAAACTCTGGGTACGGGCCTGTTACTGAAGGGTAGAATATGAGTTAGTGAGTCCTAGGTTTAGTTTCCTACAGAGAGTAGCAGTCGTTACTTGAAGGGTGTTTGCAGCATCCCGTAGGCCCATAGCTGCACCCACACTCTTTAGCATTTAATTGAACCTCGATTCTCCCTTCCTTCCTTCAGTCTTGCTGTCCAGCCTCTTTGACTATTAATTCTTGATGTAACTCTGCTCTCTTATCCCATTTCCACCTTAAGATCCTTGTATTTCGTCTCCTGTATATTCTGGATCTCTTTCCATTGCCTTAACTTTATCTATTGTACAGGGTGTCCATAAAGTCCCATTACCATCACAACTATTTATTGTTCAGAAACCATCTGACATAGAGTAATGCAGTTTTTTTTTTGTAGGATGTTCTACATTTCCTCAAGTTTACATTCATAGCACTTCATTCTACAAAAAATCTGCATTACTCTGTTATATGGATTCTGAGCAATAAATACTTGTAATGGCACTGGGACTTTATTGATACCCTTTACTGCTAATTTCAGGAATCCTCTTCTATAACTGTGTTTCTGAGGAATCTAATGATTTTTTCTTCAAGCTTTCATAGAAAACGGGAATTAGCCGGCAACTATACAAACCTTTTCCTTTCTCTTTGCTTTCCCCAACGGCAGCGTGTCCCGAAACTGCAAGCCCAGGACCAAGCCACCTGGTGGGACACCCTGGCGAAGATGCAGAAGCTCCTGAGGAAGGCTGCCCAGGCGTGCTACAACACTCACAAAATGGATAAGGAAGCCATGCATAATTACTTCATGTCCGGTGAGTGTTGGTTATAGATGACTTTCCGGCGGTGTGACCCACACAGATATATAAATGTAATATATTCTTGTAATGTATACATGTACATGTACACACATATACATATATACATGCATTAAGCTACAAATGTCCTTTAATATCCAATTCGCTCTACCTCATATATATGTTAACCGAAGGGGAATTTTTTAGTTGGTATTAATTTCGTCCTCCCGTGGATTCGAACCAGCGTCCAGCGGACAGAGGAGAAATCAGGACTTCACTGGCATCACCGAGTAACTTGTTGGCCGAGTCGGTAATGTCACTGGAGTCCTCATTTCTCCTCTGTGCACTGGTTCGAATCCACGAGAGGACGAAATTATTATCAACTAAAAAATTCCCCTTCGGTTAACATACATGAAAATATATTAAGTCCGAGGTACAGCGAATTGGATATTAAGGGACATTTGTAGCTTAATGCATGTATATGAATCGCAGTGATGTGATAAAAAATCGTATACATATACATATGTTTGTAAGGATACATCACTTACACAGTTGCAGCCGCTCATCCATACAAAGATTAACTGGACCCAATTTAAACAGGAACGTATTTATTAGAGCCTTTATTTACTAAGGTTACAAGCTTTCAAGGACTAACTGTCCTCATCGTCCTTGAAATCTTGTAAGTCTTGTGAATGAAGTATCCCTTAAATGCCATCCGGTTTCAATTGGCTCAGGTCAAACACAAGTTTAATATATGTATACATATACATGCATACATATAATATATATACTCTATATATAGTATGTATATATATATATACATGCATACATACAATATATACATACGTACACACACACACACACAAATTTATATATGTATATGTATACATATACATGCATATATATATATATATATATATATATATATATATATATATATATATTATATATATATATATATATATATACAGGTTGTCCATAAAGTCTCACTACCATTCTGAGCATAAATACTTGTGATGTAATGGGACTTTATGGACAACCTGTAATATAATTGTATTTGATTTCCAGGTTATGTAAAAGACAGTTTCCACGAAAGTGAAACGTTAAAGTGGTGTTAATTTGACGAATGGTATGTCATGATCCTCCGAAGAAGGCTGATAAGAAAGATTAGTGATAAAAATGGATGAGGGATCAATCCAAGGCTGCTAATCTTTGAGCATTTGGAAAGTTAATCCGGCAGTTGATAACAAACGTATTCCTTATTGGACTTCCGTGCATAGGTTCAAAAAATGCATTTTTCAACTGAATTCTCTTATTTCTCACATTTGCAATGAAAATTGAGTCGGCAGTTTCTTGTTCCTCTATCATGCCGTCTAATTTAAGGGTAAATCTCTTGCTAAATTATCATCAGCGGAAATTTACCCTTAAAATAGATGGCATTTTAAAGGAACAAGCTGCTGCTAACCCAATTTGCCCAACAGACTTAGAAATTTGGGTTGGCAGATTCTTGTTCCTCTATAATGCTATCTAGTTTAAGGGTAAATATCTTGGTAAATTATCATCAGGAAGACATGTACCCTTAAAATAGCATTTTAAAGGAACAGGAAGCTGCTGACCTAATTTGACCAACAGACTTAGAAATGTGGGGTTTCAGTTTCTTGTTTTCCTCTATAATGCTATCTAGTTTAAGGGTAAATATCTTGTTAAATTTATCATCATGAAGGTCAATGTACCCTTAAAAATAGCGTTTTAAACATGAACCAGGAAGCTAGCTGACCCCCTAATTTGCCCCACCCAGACCTCAGAAATAATGTGAGAATGATCTCATATTCTGTCAAATTGATGGCTCTTTGAACCTTCCATGGAAGTCCCATAAGTAATACATTTAGTTCCATTTATTTCTGGTTGGTTTTCCATTTCTAACTTTTTCACACTACGATTTCAACCGTGTTCTGGTCCTCTTTCTGTGTTTATCATTATCTTCTGTTACTTCTTTCCAATGAACGCCATATTCTTTGAAAATTTGAATTTCAGGTCAATGGCCCTAGTGGTGGGGTTGTTCCACATGAATAGGGCTCGTCTCTTAAACAATAATAACAATTATATCCCTCTTATAAGGAGAACAACATCATCATTTGTCAACTAGGTCTCTCTCTCTCTCTCTCTCTCTCTCTCTCTCTCTCCTCTCTCTCTCTCTCATTTACAGTTTGCCTAAAAACTTGACAAGCTCAAAAGTATCTTTTTCCTTGTATACTAATTTCTGCATCACTAAGTATTCTTCTATTCCGCATCTATAGGAAACTTTCATTTGCCTCTCTTATCTTCCAAACATTACGTTGGATCAGTTAATCATTCGACTTGCCATAAGTAATTTCTACTTCGAATACGGCCATAAATAAGTCAGTCTTTTCTTTTACCAAAAGTTCCTCACTGGACAAGTCGGTTGCGTCCTGGCCTACCAATCTGGTAGCCCGAGTTCATTCCGAGTTGCCGCCGGCGCTGAATGAGAGGAATGTATTTCTGGTGATTAGAAATTCATTTCTCGATATAATGTGGTTCGGCTCCCACAATAAGCTGTAGGTACCGTTGCTAAGTAACCAATTGGTTCCTAGCCACGTAAATGAAAATCTAATCCTTTGGGCCAGCCCTAGGAGAGCTGATAATCAGCTGAGTGGTCTGGTTAAACTAAGATACACTTAACTTTTCTCTTACCACAGCATCAATGTCATTATATTCACGTCAGTGTCTTGGGCACCATTTATGCTATAGAATTGTTCTCTGCTAAATGTTTATATAGTCTACTGTTCAGATATTTTTGCCAGTTAGCTCTGAACCTGTCTACTGCCAACACACGTTATTCCTTCGTCCTTCCTTCAGTCCTGAACGTTGTCCTTCTCTCCCTTTTGCCTTAAAAGCAAAGGGAGAGAGAGAAAAAAAGCTTATTAGCCGCTAACTGCAGCTATCTTCTATAATCGCTGCTTTAGCTCAGAACACTGCGTCACGCTACGTGTAGCAAGCTGTGACGTGTCCTGCATTGTTGTGATATATTTTTTTTCGCTTGATTTGTTTTTCTTTTCTTTTTTCATTGGGAGCTCATCTGACTAATCCCTTTTCATTGTTCTTTGTAGAAACTCATTTATTAATTTAATATTTTTTTGTGAGGCTATAATCCATTTTCTCTGTACGGCTTATGTTTCACGTGACGTCTTGATAACAAATTTCCTCCTTTTATCTCGTTTCTCAGAAGCTCGCTTGACTCGATTCCATTCGTTCTTCTTCAAGTCGTTTCTTTCTTCGAAACGAATAATAAAAAATAAGAGAGGAACAAAAAACTGCCGCAATTATAACAGCGACACGATTTTCCTCCGTTCTAAGTGTTCTGTAAAAGAAAACTATTGAGATAGCTATTTTGTCTGTCTGTCTGCACTTTTTTCTGTCTGCACTTTATCTGTCCGCGCCATTTTTTGTGTTTTCGCCACCTTTTTTATAGTCCGACCTTTTTCCTTTTGTCCGCACCTTTTCTGTCCGCACTTTTTTTCGTCCGCAGCTTTTTTCCTTTTGTCCGCCAACTTTTTTGTGTTTTTCCCGCACTTTTTCTGTCCGCACCTTTTTCCTTTTTTTGTCCGGCCACTTTTGTGTTTTCCGCCACTTTTCTTGTCCGCACTTTTTTGTGTCCGCCACCTTTTGGTGTTTTTCCGCCACTTTTTGTGTCCGCACCTTTTTCTGTCCGCAGCCCCTTTTTTCTGTCTTTTTTGCCAGACTTTTCTGTCCGCATTTTTTATTTTGTGTTTTTTCGGCCACCTTTTTTCCTTTTTTCCTTTTTTGTCCAACCTTTTTCTGTCCGCACTTTTCTGTCCACACTTTTTGTGTTTTTTCGCCACTTTTCTGTCCGCACTTTTTGTGTCCGCATTTTTTCCTTTTTGTGTTTTTTTCGCAACTTTTCTGTCCGCGCCAAACCTTTTTTGTTGTTTTACCGCCACTTTTTATTTTCCTTTGTCCGCACCTTTTTTGTGTTTTTCCGCCACCTTTTCTTGTCCGCCACCTTTTTCTGTCCGCCTTTTTTGGTGTTTTCCGCCAACTTTTTGTGTTTTTCCCGGCCATTTTTATTTTTTTATTTTCTGTCCCACTTTTTTGTGTCCGCGCTTTTTTTGTGTCCGCCACTTTTTTCTGTCCGCACTTTTTTGTGTCCGACACCTTTTCTTGCCGCACTTTTTTGTGTCCGGCCACCTTTTCTTTGTGCCGACTTTTCTGTTCCGCACTTTTTTGTGTCCGCAACCTTTTCTTGTCCGCACTTTTTGTGTTTTTCCGCACTTTTTCTTTGTCCGCACTTTTTTGTCCGCACCTTTTCTGTCCGCACTTTTTTGTGTCCGCACCTTTTTCTGTCCGCACTTTTTTGTGTCCGCACTTTTTTGTGTCCGCACCTTTTCTGTCCGCACTTTTTTGTGTCCGCACTTTTTCTGTCCGCACTTTTTTCTTTCCGCAATTTTTGTGTTCCGCACCTTTTTGTTTGCCGCACTTTTTTGTTGGGGGGGGGGGCCGCACCTTTTTCTGTCCGCACTTTTTCACGTCCGCACTTTGTTGTGTCCGCACCTTTTTTCTTCCGCACTTTTTTCTGTCCGCACTTTTCTGTCGCGCACTTTTTCTGTCCGCACTTTTTTTCTGCCAACGCACTTTTTTGTGTCCGCACTTTTTCTGTCCGCACTTTTTTGTGTCCGCACTTTTTTCTGTCCGCACTTTTTTGTGTCCGCACTTTTTTGTGTCCGCACCTTTTCTGTCCGCACCTTTTCTGTCGCACTTTTTGTGTCCCGCCACAGTTCTGTCCGCACTTTTTTGTGTCCGCACTTTTTCGTCCCCACTTTTCGTCCGCAATTTTTTGTGTTCCGCACCTTTTTTCTGTTCCGCAACTTTTTTGTGTCCGCACCTTTTCGTTTCCACACTTTTTGTGCCGCACTTTTTGGTGTCCACCTTTTTCTGTCCGCACTTTTTTCACTGTTTCCGCACTTTTTCTGTCCGCACTTTTCTTCCGCATTTTATGTCGCACTTTTGTGTCCGAACTTTTTCTGTCCGCACTTTTTTCTGTCCGCACCTTAACTGTCCCGCCTTTTTTCTTTTTTCCTGTCCGCGCTTTATCTGTTCCCGTCACTTTTTTTCTGTCCGCAACTTTTTTCTGTCCGACACTTTTTGTGTCCCGGCTTTTTTTTTTTGCTTTTTTGTCGTCCAACTTTGTTATCTGTCCGCCACTTTTTTGTGTCCGCACTTTTTTCTGTCCGCACTTTTTTCTGTCCGCCCTCAGATCTTTAAAACCACAGAGGCTAGAGGGCTGCAAATTAGTTTGTTGATCATCCACCCTTAATCATCAAACATACCAAATTGCAGCTCTCTAGCCACTGTAGTTTTTATTTTTATTTAAAGTTAAAGTTAGCCTTGATCGTGCGTCTGGCACCGCCATGGGTGCAACAACACAGGCCACCACCGGGCTATCGATAAAAACCTCGTGGGCCGCGGCTGAGAGTTTCATAGGCCGTGGCTGAGAGTATCATACAGCATGATTTATAGCGCTGAATAATCCCCTGGATTCCAGCGCTTGGCTTCAAGCCTAAATCTCGTATTCCATGCCATTCCATACAGCATGATAAGCTGTACAGAAAACTCGATTGAGCAGAAGAAACTTCGGCTCATTTGTTTACTTATTCCTTCTTCGTCTTGCTGGTAACTTGACTTAGATTTTATAACAAACAAACGGAACTTGATTTAGATTTTATAACAAACGAAATTTGACTTAGTTTTTATTACAAACAAAGGAAACTTGACTTAGATTTTATTGCAAACAAACGAAACTCTACTTAGTTTTATAACAAAGTTTTTATAACAAACAAACGAAACTTGACTTAGATCCTATGACAAACAAAGGAAACTTGACATAGTTTTTATAACAAAAAAAAACGAATGTCAAAGGGAAAACGGAAGGAAAATGGGCGTCATACTAACGTATTCGTCCCAAAGCAAACAATATGCGTGACGCACGAGTAACCAAGCAAGCAAGCAAGCAAGCAAACGTCACGTGACAAATCCAGCGTGAAATATCGACTAAAAAAAAAAAGATAAAATGACAGCTGAGTCACAGAAGAGCGCTCACAACGCACAGACATATTTACACAGACCAATAAACAGGCAAAACAGACAAACAAACAAACCAACATGCGGACACGCACGAACTGGGAAGAGAGAAGAGAAGAGAGAGAGAGAGAGAGAGAGAGAGAGCGCTCGCGTGAGTCCCCCGGATGACAGAGCTGGTGTGATACTCTTGATGCTGCATAGATGGCGTGTCCGTGTTGACTTTTTTTTTTTCGTTGTTTTATGTTTTTGTTTATGTTTTTTTGTTTTTGATTTCCCTCCTCTTCCAATGGCATGCCTGCTGCCTCTGCTTTTCAGAGCCTACCGCAGTGGCGACAAAAGTTTTTTTTTTTCCTCTTTATTTATTTTTTTATTTTTATTTTTAGGCGTTAGCTTAAAGGCCGAATAATTATGTTTTATATAGATATACATATAGAGATATATAATTATTATATATTATCTATAATTTCTATATAGATATATATAGATATATATAATATATATATTATATATATCTTTGCTATTATTAAATGTTATCAGGGGGTGACATCAATGATTTGGACGGGATTAATAAGTAAAAACAAACTAAAACAATTCACGTTTTATTATTCGATTGCATAAAGGGGGCGGCCGGACTAATTATGCTTTATATATATATATATATATATATATATATATATATATTATATATATATATATTTCTGCTATTATTAATGTTATCAGGGTGACATCAAATGATTTGGACTGAATTAATAGTAACAAACTAAACAATTCACTTTTTTTTTATTCGTTAAATTGTAGGCCGAATAATTATGTTTTATTTATATCTAATGTTATCAGTGTGACATCAAATGACTTAGGCGGAATTTAAAGTAACAAATTGAAAACATTTCGCCTTTGACAATAGACCCGGATCAAATTATTTCCAAGGTGGACGCTTAAATATTAACACTGCAGTGAAATTAGCAAAGTAATCAGGTCGGTTAATTACGCAGCTCATTTTAGACAACTAATTAACTGTCGTGGTATAATCGCATTAATCTCGTTCATTCACAAGGTTCAGATCAACCAGAATGCACCGTGTGTGTGTGTGTGTGTGTATCCATACATGTATACACGTCTCCTCGTAGTATACGTACACTTAGGTTTTTAGGTGACTTCAAATATATATATATACAAATTATAGTCTTCAGTTAAGTATATCATAGTTTGACCAGACCACTGAGCTGATGAACAGCTCTCCTAAGGCTGGACCGAAGGATTAGATTATTTTACGTGGCTAGGAACCAATTGGTTAACCTAGCAACGGGACCTACAGGTTATCGTGGGATCCGACCCACATTATATCGAGAAATTAATTTCTAATCACTATAGATAAATTCCTCTGATTCCGCGTTGGCAAAGCGGGGAATCGAACTCGCGACTACCGGTTCGGTAGCCGGGCACGTAAACCGCTCATCCAGCGATGAACTATCATATTCTTGAAATTAGGTATTCTTCCAGATGTTGGTTTTCATTTTGTTTCTTGAGGTATTCCATTTGTTAAAGCATAACATTGGTTTTATTTCTTCTTTTATGATTCTTCGTCTCTCAAACATTGGTTTTATTTCTTCTCTTATGATTCTCTGTCTCTCAACCTCTAGAATTCCTCGTTAAACTCTTTTTATAAGTATTATTTGAGTGGTTACTGTTGAACCCTTTTTTATAAGTATTATTTGAGTGGTTACTGTTGAACCCTTTTTATAAGTATTATTTGAGTGGTTACTGTTGAACCCTTTTTATAAGTATTATTTGAGTCCATACTATTCCTTTCTCTAGGTAGTATTTCCCATGGAAGTTAGATACGTTTCAACTACCAGCAGGCTTTGGCACGTTTTCCTTGCATGGTCTTCTCTTACATAAACTTCATAAATTATATAAACATACTAAATTAACACTGCGGTAAGATTAAGGCAGTAATCAGGTCGGTTAATGACTCAGCTTATACGGGGAAACTTATTTGCCTTTGTGGTATAAGCGTATTACAGTTCTTAATTTCCAAGATACAATAGACCGACCATAATGCATCGCATGCGTTGTATTCATGTATCCACGCATGTATACTTGTCTCGTATGAATTTAGGGTGCCCAGGCTACTTTGAATATGTCTAGGTGAAATCTAAGTTTTAGAATAAAGCAAAATAAACTTCCAAACAGGAGCTATTTCTCAGGGCATAGATGTTTTCCACGCTAGCGTTTTTGCTCGTTTCAGCAGCATTCTGTGTTTTTTTTTTTTTTTTTTTTTTTTTTCTTTTTAAGTATAGTGGACTTTAGCATCTTTGTTGGGTGATAGACTCTGATTCTCTACCTTGCGCATACACCCCCTCCCCCACACAACATATATATATATATATATATATATATATATATATATATATATATATATATGTGTGTGTGTGTGTGTGCATTAAGTTACAAATGTCCTTTATTATCCAATTCGCTCTACCTCAGAATTAATATATTTTCATATACGTTAACCGAAAGGGAATGTTTAAGTTGATGATAGTTTCGTCCTCTCGTGGGTTCGTACCGGCGCTCAGCGAACAGAGGAGAAATCAGAACTTCAGTGACGTTATCGACTCGGCTAACAACTAATAAATTCCCCTTCGGTTAACATATATAAAAATATATTAATTCCGAGGTAGAGCGAGTTGGATATTAAAGAACATTTGTATCTTAATGCATGTGTATGACATATCTTATATAGGTTACTCGAGGTTAACTATTTCGTAACCTCAAGATTAGCCCTAGTGCCATAGACTAAACAGCAGGATATAGCAGCTCCGCTGTATCCGGTGCATATATACGTGGCCAATCTCACGTCTATCTTAACCGCTCCCATTTCCTTTGAAGTGGAAGACGTTCTACCATACATTAGGAGAATACTGACAACTAAATGGAATTCTTTGGTTAACCCCTTTTGTTTTCCTAATACCTTATTCTTATGTTTGTCTTCTTTCATTCTTTTTCTAAACACTTTATTCTTATGTTTGTCTTCTTTCCTTCTTTTCCATAGGGGGTAGTGCAGCTCAAGTGGTGAACTGTAGGCGTTACTAAAGTTCTTTTATTTTTTCCAGCGTCCCTTCGGACCCTAGCTGCAACCCCCTTTCATTCCTTTTACTGTACCTCCTTTCACATTACCTTCCTTCCATCTTGCCATCCACCCTCTCCTTACAATGATTTCACATTGCAATTGCTTTGAGGTTTTACCTCCTGTTACACCTTTCAGGCATACTTACGTACTATCATTTTCCATTCCCGCACTGAATGACCTTGTTGGTTCCAGTGCTTGGCCTTTGGCATCGACTCTACATTCCATTCCTTCTGCTTATTTATACAGGGAGAGTGGCGAGGGAGGTTATCCCTGACTGGACGACGGCCAATCTGAAAGCAGAGATCCGTTCCCTTAGACTATTGTTGTTACAAGCGTCAATACAGTATTTAGATGTGCATTGCATTTTTCCTCCTCACCGATTCCAACAGGTCATATCCTCCCTCTCCCTTCAAATTAAATCAGCTTTCTCCTTCACATATCTTTCATTAGTCTCTGCTAAAACAATTATAACAAGTAGCTCAACTCTGCGTCCTTTATCTGATAGTTAGTTTCGATAATTTACGTCATGCTGACATATGCACATTTTACATTTTTAATCGTTGATTGATAGGTAAGTTTTAGACTTTTTCGTCTATTCCTGCAATTATTAGCTACTGTTAGTCAGCAAACGTTTCTAACGTTTGTTTGTATGGTGTTTTTACGTTGCATGGAACCAGTGGTTATTCAGCAACGGGAACAACGGCTTTTACATATTTCGTGCTGCTCTATAAGCAGGAGCCCATGCTGGCATAAAGCCAAAGCCACCCCAGTCAATAGCAACTTTCTATAATTAAGACGATTGATTTCGTTAAGATAAGTATATTTTAGTTTTAACAGACCACTGAACTGATTAACAGGTCTCCTAGGGCTGGCCCGAAGGATTAGATATTTTTACGTGGCTAGGAACCAATTGGTTAATTAAGCAAGGGGACCTACAGATTGTTGTGGGATCCGAACCACACCGAGAAATGAATTTCTACCATCAGCAATAAATTCCTTTGATTCCTTGTTGGCAGAACGGGGAATCGAACCCGGATCCTGGGATCGGTAGTCGAGCACGTAACCGACGCGTCCAACGAGAAACTTACTTATTCCGTAATTATTTATTTATTTAAATCTGAGTAGCCCCTATAAGTGTTTTCTCAATAAGGTAAACAAAAAACTATTGAGACGAAGGTGGATTTACTGATATTTTGAAAGGTAGATCGCGTTTTTGCACCCTTTTGTTTTTACAGAACACTCTCAACAATGTCACTAGGTATCTCTTGTTGACATGTTGGTAAATTTTCAAAGCATGGATTCACGCACACTTGCTTTACAAACAAGTGCGATTAGTCTTGGTCATCTCGAAAAAATATGTAGGCCACTTTCGGAGAACAAAAGGGGTCACTCTGTGCTAAGGCAAGGTCGCATACACTGAACGATGTGGCATGATTATGTGATATTACAGGGCAATTTCACCCTCTGATACCGATTCATGCAGGGACAGTGCTAGGGTTCACGCAAACTCTCTCTCTCTCTCTCTCTCTCTCTCTCTCTCTCTCTCTCTCTTGGCAGACATTTTTCTCTCTCTTTTTGTCTTTCTGTTCTTGTTAGAGGCATGTTTATGTCTCTCACTCTCTCTTTCTGTTCAGCTGACAGATTCACGCAAGGAACTGTGCTAGAGCTGGCACTCTCACTCTCTCTCTCGGATCAGCTGACAGATTCACGCAAGGAACTTGGCTAGAGCTGGCAACTCTCTCTTTCTATCTCGGATCAGCCTGAACGATTGGCTTTCTGAGAAACCTTGCTAGGTCAAACAAACCCCCCCCCCCCCAACCCCCCCCCCCCCCATCTCTCTTCTCTCTCTCTTCTCCTCTAATTCAGCTTGACCGATTCGTGTAAACTCTCCTCTCATCCCTCTCTCCTCCGTCTCTCTCTCTCTCTCTCTTCAGCTGAACGATTCATGTAAACTCCTCTCTCTCTCTCTTCTTCTCCTCCTCCCTAAACCGATTCATGTAAACTCTCTCTTCTCTCCTCTCTCTCTCCTCACATCTCAGTCTTCGTTCTCTCTCTTCCTCTTCCTCTTCTCTCTCTCTCCTCTCTTCAGCTGACCCGAATTCATGTAAAACTCTCTCTCTCTCTCTCTCTGTCTATATTCAGCTGACCAATTCATGTAACTCTTCTCTCTCTCTCTCTCCTCTCTCTCTCTCTCTCTCTCTCTCTCCCCCTCTATTCAGCTGACCGATTCATGTAAACTCTCTCTCTCTCTCTCTCTCTCTCTCTCTCTCTCTCTCTATTCAGCTGACCGATTCATGTAAACTCTCTCTCTCTGGCTCTCTCTTAGGTAATTCAGCTGACCTTTTCTGCCTCTGCCTGTAAGTCCAGGTCATTCTTTCCGGCCTAGTTTCACGCCACATTCCTCTTACTCAAAGTAATTTATCCTGCAGAGCGAAATCCGCTTAGCCGACAATACGGAATTTATTGCCGCCAAATGGATTCCTCTAGTTGTCACGCAGGCTCCCACGGAACTATAGTCCCATTTCATTGCTTAACCCGTTGTTTACGTGTATGGGATTAGAAGCAGCTCAGGTCTGACGAGGGTTAGTGATGAGGTTCGAACTTCTCACTCCTTCATCTGGGTTCGTTTATTCAGATGTTACTTCTTAGTCCTTATTCCTTTCTCCTTTCGAAGATGAATAATCGCCACATTCCTTCATTCGCGTTGTATTTATTCAGATGCAATCACGCAGTCTGTTCGTCATGTTTTAAATTCGTTTTCTGAATTGCAGCCTTGTGTATATATATATATATATATATATATATATATATATATATATATTATATATATATATATATATATATGATTGAAAAGCATATTGCTTGGCTTTCTTATTATTTTCAATCAATTGACAACGACCCTGGTTATCAAATCCATAAAAATAAGCAGCAGATATTTTGTAAGGGTAAGAAGAAAAAAAAGTAAAATTGAGTGTATATAAAATTTTATGTCACACACGCACACACACACACACACACACACACACACACACACACACATATATATATATATATGATTCTATATATATATATGCGTGTGTGTGTGTGAGTTTGTGTATGTGTGTGTGACATGAAATGTTATATATACTCTCAATTTTACTTTTTTTTTTCTTGCCCTTACAAAATATCTGCTGCTTATTTTTATGGATTTGATAACCAGGGTCGTTGCCAATTGATTGAAAACAATCAAGAATTCAAGGAATCCGCTTTCAATCATAAATTTTGACCTAAGATTTTCATAGATAACCTCCGAATTCAATTTTGATCTAGAATTCAGATTACAATTTAGATTTGTTAAGTTTTTGATGTAAAATTGAATGTTTTTATTTTTAATCGAAAGTCAAATATGTAACGTAAATTGAAATCTGACAACTGCATAAACCACCTATGATCGGTTTTTTTTTCCATCTGTCCATCCGCCTGTGGTGTTTGCATATGGTAACACTGCGTCCCGGCTTTAGATAGTTACATTCAGCTTACATTCAACAATAATAACAATATCCTATTTCGAATATTAACGGTGTAATTCGCATACAGTACATTATTAAAACACTTTTCAGTTGCAAATGTACACAAAGATATCCTTTTATTTACCAAAAACTTACACATAGCGAACCTATCTAAAGCCCGGGACGCAGTGTTACCATACGCAAACACCACAGGCGGGTGGAGAGATGGAAAAAAAAAAACAGAGCATAGTTTAGTTTACTGTTGATTCTCAAATATCTTACTTAAACTTATTATAACATCGCATAGTAAAATACGCGTCTTAACATAAACAGACTCGTATACAATGTGTCCCGATGACCGCATTTCCCTGTATTTCATACACCACAAATCACGAAAATACCCGTAATTGAATTTCGCACGATGTGTCTTCCGAGCCTCAATCATCCGATAACCTCGGGTCCTTCTTCGCTTTCTGACTGTTAAGCTGATTAGGATCTGAGGTGTATTACCCCGAGGGGAGATCGGCGGTAAATCCTCTTGCTTTACTTTTGAAGTAATGGGAGTCGAATATGCGAGCGAGTTGAGGCAGTAAGTTGCGGTTATATAATAGTATATATAATATATTATATATATATATATATTATATACATATATATATGTATATATATATGCATATATCTATATGTATATATCTATATATATATGTATATATATATGCATATATCTATATGTAATATATATATATATATATATATATATATATATATATATGTATATATATAGATATATATTATGTGTGTGTGTGTGTGTGCGTGTGTGTGTGCTAAAAAATATATATATATATATATTCCTTATATATATATATATATATATATATATATATACTATACATATATCCTATATATATATATATATATATATATATATATATCTATATAGATATAGATATAGTATATATAAACACGTCCTGTTATCTGTTGAGAGAGGAGAGAGAGAGTAGAGAGAGAGAGAGAGATAGAACTAATTATTTGTTTTCATTTCCTCTCAATTTTTGCATAAATTTATTGATATTCATTGTTCCTTTAACATCATTGAAATTGATAAGCTGCGTCTGTAACTGTTCTAGCTCGTATTCCGTACCAGATATTTTCCTAACCAAAATCAACCAACTGTATTCGTGAGCTATTACCTAATCACCATAAAACAACAATAACTATAAACGCGTATCATTCGTGAAAGGGCAAATATATCCACTAGCCTAAACACGGATACATTAAGTCTATACTTAGCGTTTCAGCTATCACCTGTCAGGTGGATATGGGTACGCTCGTGTGCAGTGGACCCACGGGGCTAGGGTTGGTGGATAGTTCCGGTTAGGGGGTGTTGGGGGTTGGGGGGGGGGCGAGAGTGATGGGGGTCTTCTTCCTTTTTCGGTCTGTAGGTCTTCAGGGCTCCCGTCGCTTGGCGGTCACGCACGCATACCTCTAACCAGCTGCTAGGATTAAGACTATTGATTCACCTCTCTCTCTCTCTCTCTCTCTCTCTCTCTCTCTCTCTTTATTTTTTTTGTAGTCTTCCATTTTTCGTTTCTCTTGAAATTGTGACATAATTTATTCTGTCTCTTCTTTACCTCTCTTTTAAAGTTTTCTTAAATCTCTTTCGTTTGGAAATTCTTGGCTTTTATTTTATGTGCCTTCTTTAACTTTCTTTTTCTGTTTTCTTTCTTCTGTTGCTGCTGTTTTTTTATATATATTTGATTGTTAACATGAGTAGTAACTTATTGTTATCTAAATCGTTAGTTGCCGAGAGAATATTAATTGCTTTATCTAGAAGTTAAGAGTTAGGCTTTGTGGCTATTATAATTTTGCATGTTCAATAGTATTTGACTATGACATAAAGTTCAATAACTTTTACATAAATTCTTCTTTGTATTTCTTCCTCGACCCCAAATGTCTTCCTTTCAATATAACACGGCATGTGTCTGCTTAACTATGTGAGTGCTTGCAAGGTAAACCGTACGTTAATGACGCTATGGATGAAAAGGGGCTGACGTGCTGTTTAGCCTACGTGATTGCACAAAGCTACTGTGTCATTGCTGACTCCTCTCTCTCTCTCTCTCTCTCTCTCGGGAATTCCATCCATCTTGTTCTGAGAGATTTCTACGTCTGTTTCTAACAGTTGTTACGACATACGAATGGCATTTCTTGTCTAATATATTATTTACGTAAGCAAATATATTATTACGTAAACAAATTACGTAATAATTGTTGCTCTATCTGCCGTTGTTGCTCTTGTTAGGGTATTATTATTATGATAGTTATGATTATGATTATAGTAATGAGAACAATAATTATAAGCATTGGTACTACAGAAGTAGACATTCAACTAGAACATTGCCTGTATCAGAGATTCCATTATCACATTCGTTTAACATGACCTCTGCATTCAGAGTATCATTATCACCACTCGCTATCATTACCATCGCAATCGTCAATCTTACCATCAGAAAGGAGAGACATCACCAACAACAGTATGGCTGTCAAAAGTATCGATGGCAAGTAATATCATCTGGACAGACATATTAGCCTTTTTGTGCCATTACCATCTGTTGAAAAAAAAAAAAAACCAACGTTGACGAGAACATTAAATTCCATTGGTGCTAAAACGGCAATATCAAATAACCCACGTCTTCAACAGCATCGATAATTTAAAAATGAAAAAAGAAAAAACATTTGTAGCAATGCCAGACAGTTTTATCTCGAGATAAGGAGGGCCTTATAACACTGGAGAAAGGGGTCGCTTATCATTTTGTCAACATTGGAGAGAGAAATCAAACATATACTCCAGAGCGCCTTTATAGGGGTACGGTGTGCACGACCAGATTCGTGAAGCCCGGAAAGTTTTATACTAGTGGTTGGGACGCCGTGTTTAACACTAAGTTGTCGTGTATTGATATAATTTGTAGACCACACAAGATAGAAATGGGTGTATATCATACTTTGATCCCCGAGGGGATGGTACTAAACACGGCGTCCCATTGAGCTCTCGTCATGTTTAGTACTAATTTTTATATAGCACCTCGGAGGTGACGCTTAGCCAAAGTAGCTTCGTTTATTGTCAGTACCTGTTATCGTCAGATTTTTTCCAACTATTTCAGAGTATTTATGGGCTCGGTGTGTGTACACGTAAAATTTTACGTACTTTCAAATAAGAGTCTTGTTCAGGATGGTTAACGATGAATACATTTTCTCTAGCAATCCTTGGCATCTCGGCTCCAGAAAGAGCATCAAGTTGCCGATGATGGTTGCAAAATTTAAATCGCTTATGTTCAGAATGATACGCATTATTTTTTGCCGAGTAGTGCACGAAGAAGAGATGATACTAATAAAATTATTTAAAAATATTTTGAGTATGTATGCGTCTATGAACATTTTTTGTAAACGAACTTTTACGCAAAGTTTGTGACAGAATTCATCAGGCCTATATGAATAAATGGGAGAAGTGAGGGAGGTAACTGCTTTGTTTCCCAGGCTTTAGCCATTATCGTGATATTATGTGCTACTGGACTAGTCTAATGCTTGACTCCAACTCATTATATCATCATTGTATTGATTCAACTAAATTTCCTGTCGGGGATCGTGTTTAGCATCACATCATCCGCAAAGTGACATAACGAAGATGCCAATCATTGCAGCTATGTGCCACCTGAAGTCCTGTCGACCAGTATTGGCTACTTGGTACACATTCTGATGACACAACACAGAAAATTACCTGAGAAAATGTGCTTCATGCTACGTTAAGGAACAAAAGAGTTCCCCTTTGAAATGCAGCTTATGGAAAGTGCTCAACGAGAAATCTTACGAAGGTTGTTTGGATCGGTGGTATATTCAAGCAAAACTAACCTCAGTACAAATATTTATGTCTTTACGATAAGAATGAGGTGTGCTCCTTACATGCAAACCCCTGGACAGTATTCCAATAATGGCAAAACTAAAATATCTAAAGCGGATACACTGCTGAGCAAATCTCACCAGCATTACCCCTTTTTGTGAAAAGTAAGGTCACGGTCGAATATAGCACCAATTATTGTCAAGGAGAGTCATTACTGTAAAAAAAACCGCAGTAAATTGTAAGGAAAGGCGCCTGGTGTGAGGCTGAATTATCAGTAAATCTTCGGATTTGACTCGGTTTAGACTCATACTTAACCGGCTGACCACACCACTTATCACTGCAGTTGCTCTCTAGCTGTCAATTACATCCGAAAATGACCTGTGTTGATTTTCGTGATATTATTAAATTCTTTTTTTTTACTGGCTCAATATTTTTAACCTAGGCTAAATTACATGGTACTAAGATGAAAGTGGTCTGCTTCAGCACACTTATGAGCCTATTATTTACGTAGCGTAGTCTTATGACATGAACTCACGTTTTTCTACTCGTGAGAAAATAATTAAAAAACATAATATGTTCCCAGTACATTTTGGAAATCAAAACAAAGTAGGTTTTTTTTTTAGCTGATGGCAGATATCCTCAGCCAACATCATAGAAAATTCGAGGTGGCTTCTGATAGGCCGATGCATCTGAATTGTAACCTCTGGTTGGTGTTGGGCAGCTTGAACTTCCACCAGTCACGATTAGTTTAGAATATCAGCTGCGGATATTAAGTCAGATTAAAAGAAAAGAAACAGAAGATAATAAAAGCTGACTGGAATCTATCCAATTAGCATTCCGTTCATGGAACCAACGACCGAACGCTGTACTCTCTCGAGAATCCCACCTCACGTAGATCCAGTACCTTCCACAAGGTAGAGTTTAAAATACGCGGATTAAACCAAGGCTTCTTGCACGCAAACCGGCCATTCAGAGGTCTTATTGCAAGGGCGTGAATGGTCTCGCCTTGAAGATCTACAGTTATTGTTCAGAAGCGCTCAATGGCATTCCTTTGTTTTTGAATTTTCCTCTTCGTTATCCTGGGTTGTGTAATACTCGTCTTAAGGTTTCGTGATGTTTTAATGGCTGGCGTAATTCCTCACACGAAAACGAATGCGAAGAACAAAAGGAATAAATATTCGCAACAGGCTTTTCGTATACTTATTTCAGCGTGCTTGCGTGCTTCCAAATGACAACGTTCGAAGTATTTATGAGATCAGGAGTAATTTTTGGAGGCCATAAAGACGCTGTAAGTCCAGGGATTATAAGAGCATTTTCTGGATTGATCTTGAAATTGCGTCGTTAATTTTTATATAGTATACATACATATATATATATATATATATATATATATATATAATATTATATATATATATATATATGTGTGTGTGTGTGTGTGTGTGTGTGTGTGTGTGTGTGTGTGTGTGTGAATTTCTATCACATCACCGTGATTCATATACACGCAATAAGCTACAAATGTCCTTTAATATCCGATTCGCTCTACCTCTGAATTAATATATTTTCATGTAATATTAAAAAAAAAAAAACGAAAAAAAAAAAGGGGAATTTTTATAGTTAACATAATGAAAACGTATTAATTCCGAGGTCGAGCGAATTGGATATTAAAGGACATTTATACCTTAATATATATATATATATATATATATATATATATATATATATATATATATATATATACATGCATACATACATACATACATACAGGGTGTCCCTAAGGTCCCAGTACATTCTGAGCAATAAATACTTGTAATGGTACTGGGACTTTATGGACACTGTATATATATATTTATATATATATATATATATATATATATATCATATATATACTAATACATAACATTAGGGTGACTGACTGAAGATATTCTTAAATAAAAATATATACATTCCTGATACTTCTGAACTTTGCATTCTCATTTCGTGGATGACTTAGCTGTGTGATTTCGTCTTAAAAAAACTGAATAACATGAGCGAACTGATTTTGCCTCCACGTTCATGTCTTTGTTAGTGTTTTTTTATTTATTTATTTTTTTTTTCATTAGCGTGAATGTCTTTCACGAACTTTTGACTTGTCCTAAAATTTGTTTACGTTCGTTTCGTCCAACTCTGCTCTTAACTTCCAGTGTGATCTAACAACCAAACTTGCTTAAGCTCACGAAACATCATATTCTCTCTCTCTCTCTCTCTCTCTCTCCTCTCTCTCTCTCTCTCTCTCTCAGATTTTATCCTCCCAAATTTAATCTTCCGTCCCAGATTTGATCCCCTCAGTTGGCAATATCATCTTCTTCGAACTTCGTACTCTCTCTCTCTCTCTCTCTCTCTCTCTCTCTCTCTCTCTCTCTCTCTCTCTCTCTCTCTCTCTAAAATTTAACCCTTTCTCTCGAATTTTATCAGCTCTAGCCTTTTCTCTCTCAGTCTATAAACTATTCTCTACCTCAAACTTTATCCTCTCTCTCTCTCTTAAATTTGATCTCCTAAAATTTTGATCCGCTCTCTCAAGTTTTATCCTCTCATTCGACACTTACCTCTCTCTCTCTCTCTCTCTCTCTCTCTCTCTCTCTCTCTCTCTCTCTCTCTCTCTCTCTCTCTCTCTCTCACTTTTAAAATGATCCTCTACCTCGAACGTTATCCTCTCTTTCCGATTGTATCCCTTCAATCGACCTTGTATATCCTCCTACCTCGAACGTTATCCTCTCTTTCCGATTGTATCCCTTCAATCGACCTTGTATATCCTCCACCTCAAACCCCTTCATTTTCTTCTCTCCGCGGCAGTGACGGAGCGTGAGGTCATCAACGGCATCCTGACGGTCCCCAACACGAAGAACCACACCTTGGCCCTCGTCAGGTACATCAACAACATCAACCTGCAGAACCTCCGGAGGGCGTCCAACTTCATCGACATCGTCAACCGTCAGATTGACGGGGAAGCCATGAAGCTCCTTTCCGACCTGAGGGACGTTCGGTTACCTGCCAGGATAGAACCCACTAATTACCACAGGTAAATGGACAGAACCCTCTAATTGCCACAAATAAATGGACAGCACCCACTAATTACCACAGGTAAAAAGACATAAACCCACTAATGACCACAGGTAAATAGACCGAAATTTTCTAATTACCACAGGTAAAAAGACATAAACCCACTAATGACCACAGGTAAATAGACCGAAATTTTCTAATTACCACAGGTAAAAAGACATAACCCACTATGACCACAGGTAAATAGACCGAAATTTTCTAATTACCACAGGTAAAAAGACATAAACCCACTAATGACCACAGGTAAATAGACCGAAATTTTCTAATTACCACAGGTAAAAAGACATAAACCCACTAATGACTACAGGTAGACAATACCCTTTAATTACCAATGGTAAATATACATAACCCACTAATTGTCACAGGTAAATGGACAGAACCCACTAATTACTACAGGTAAATAGACAGAACCCACTAATTGCCGCAGGTAAATAGACAGGACCCATTAATTACCATAGGTAAATAGAAACCCACTAATGACCACAGGTAAATAGACAGAAATTTACTAATTACCACAGGTAAATAGACATAAACCCACTAATGACCACAGGTAAATAGACAGAACCCCACTAATTACCACATGTAGACAATACCCATTAATTACCACTGATAAATAGACAGAACCCACTAATTGCCGCAGGTAAATAGACAGGACCCACTAATTACCATAGGTAAATAGAAACCCACTAATTACCATAGGTAAATAGAAATTTACTCATTACCACAGGTAAATAGACATAAACCCACTAATGACCACAGGTAAATCGACAGAAACCCTCTAATTACCACTGATAAATAGACAGAAACCCTCTAATTACCACTGATAAATAGACAGAAACCCTCTAATTACCACTGATAAATAGACAGAAACCCTCTAATTACCACTGATAAATAGACAGAAACCCTCTAATTACCACTGATAAATAGACAGAAACCCACTAATTACTGTATTAAAATAGACACAACTCACTAATGACCACAGGTAAATAGACAGAAACCCACTAATTACCACAGGTAAGTAGATAATAGCCACTTATTACCACAGGTAAATTAGAGGCCACCAATTACCACATATAAATGGGCTACTAATTACCACAGGTAAATAGGTATGAGCACTAATTACCACTTGTAAATAGATATGGGCTATTCATTACCACAGGTAAACAGAAAAGGCCATATCACAGGTAAATAGATAAAACCGACTAATTACCCCAGGTTAATACATAAAACTCACTAATTACCCCAGGTAAATAGACAGGACCACTAATCACCACAGGTGAATAGACAGAGGCCACTAATTACCCCAGGTAAATAGACAGGGGCCACTCATAACCACAGGTAAAAAGGAGAGGCCACTAATTACTACAGTGCCACAGGTAAATAGATAAAACCCATTAATTACCACAGGCAAGTAGAACTCACTAAACGCCATAAATAGATAGACCGGATCCACTTATTACCGCAGGTAAATACGTAGAACCCGCTAATTATCACAGGTAAATAGGGGTTAGGGTGAAAAACCTAGGACTTTTCAAACTCAAGTTGAACAGAAAGGTAAATTATCACAAATACTGAGAGCGGGAGATTGAACTTATTTGCGGCATCTCTGCTGCATTAAACAGTGCTTTAGAAGTCTACGCGGTCAAAAAAATTAGCGCTTTCAATATGACATGCTTTGTTTTTGGGTGGTTTTCATTTTTCATGGCTGATATTTTTGATAATTTAGCAATGCGTAACCAAGAGAGCTATCTAGATCTCACTAACTTGAATTGGTTCTTCAATAAAAAAAAAAATGGCCGACATGCATTTTTTTTCGTCGTGTAAAAAGCAGTTATTTTCCCGACTCAATGTCATCCACTGTAGTGTACATGCTTATATGTACACTACTATAAGCGTGAGATTATTTTTGTATACTCATCCATGTTTCAAATGTATATGAATATCTTTGTGCACGAACTGTTTCAAAGAAACTGTACAGCATTTAGCATCCAGTAAATATTTTTTTTTTACAACTGTGTGTATCTTGGATTACGATATGCGTAATTACCCTGAACTATTATTACTATTATTACTGCTGGCCCCTGCTGACCTCCCGTATTATTTTGATTCTAATTCCCTCATGTTTATTTATTTATTACCCTTTCCTATAACTTGTCACTTGCTGCAGGCTGACCTTCCTTAGGAGCCATCTTGGGTTTATCATACTCTGTTGACTCGGTCCATAATTTAGGGTTTTCGGCTGAGGATATAAAAAAAATATAGAAAAGAGAGACAATAAGCAAGCAGTAAAAGGCTGACATCAAAGCAATACGAGAAGCGTACGTGATATAGAATGTCTATGGGCGTTGAAACTCGAAACTCAATCCATGTTGCGTGTACTTAACCGGAACAAGCAATTGCAGGAAAAAAAAAAAAAAAAAAAAAAAAAAAAAAAAAAAAAAAAAAAAAAAAAAAAAAAAAAAAAAAAAAAACAGCCTTGGACTAAACTAACGGAAATGAGCAAAATCCGGCTTAAACCGCTTTACGTCATCTCTGTAATCACTTGAAAATAGCTGGATTCAATTCATCCTGCCATGATTTCGTCAACGGAGGTATGTTTAATCAAGCATCGTTCAGTTCTGTATAAATTTCATCTGAGGTCCCAAGAGTGCTGTGCAAATAGAGCCTCTAAGGTTCAAGCCAAGATACAATGCATTATTGCCTTAAAGCAATTCACCTTGTATTCTGAGAATTATTTATATCTTTGTCTGCTAATGTGTTTAATTATTTAATAATTTTTTTTTATTTCTAATAACTGATCTCTCCTTTCTGCAGTTCCTTTCACCTTCTGTAATTTCTTTGAACTAAACACCATAGTCTTTGGAAGGTTGAATTTCAAGTCAGTAGGTCCTGTGGGCTTGCTCCATATGAATAGGGGTTAACCTTCTGAATAATAATAATAATAATAATAATAATATTAAAAAAAAACTCATAATCGCATGAGTCAATAATATGGGTAAGTAAATCCACAGTAGTATGCCTGTTTTGTTTCTTGAAATATATCCAGCAGCAGAAAGCTCTTGATGACAAGGAAAACCGTGCAGGTCATCGGAAGCTCTCTGCTGTGTATTTTAATAATAATAATAATAATAATAATAATAATAATAATAGAAGACGACAGGGATGATGAGGTATCAAACAACGACACAAGAAGAAACACCGACGAAGTAACAGACAGGACGGAATGGGTAGAAAAGATCAGACAATGGATGAAGCCGGATACAAAGAAAACAAAGATCCCCACCATGAAAGCCTACAACACCAAGAAATTAAGGGAGAAAACAAGTGAGGTCAATGAAATAATGAGACTAATACACACCACCAGTATCACAGAAACAAATAACTTGACATATGCAGGAGCAAGATTAGTAGCAGAACTGATGGGGATTCGAACACCAACACCACCAGCACAACCAACCCAACAGAAACCAAAACAGCAACCGCCTTGGAAAAGGCGCCTGGAAAAGCAAATCATGGTGATGAGATCTGACTTGAGTAAACTGAAAGAGATGGCAGAAAAAAGGCTAAGAGGCAAGAAAACAAGGGAGGAACTGAACGAGAAATACAAAGTACACGAGAGGGGACTAAACAACACAATAGAAGATGTAAAACAGAGGCTTAAGGCCAAAGTACATAAGATCCAACGATACATGAACAGGAATAAGGGATACCAACAAAACAAACTATTCGGAACCAACCAGAAAAGACTATACAGTCAACTAAGAGGGGAAGACAACCACCAAGAAATTCCTCAAGCCGAACCAAGTAAGAGACTCTGGGAAAACATGGAGCAATCCGGTATCACATAACAAACATGCAACATGGCTCCAGGAAGTGAAGGCAGAAGAAACAGAGAGAATAAAACAAAGATTGACTGACATCACGACAGACACACTCAGATACCAGGTAAAGGAAATGCCAAACTGGAAAGCCCCAGGTCCCGATGAAGTCCACGGATACTGGCTCAAAAACTTCAAGGCCCTACACCCAAGAATAGCAGAACAACTCCAGCATTGTATCACAAATCACCATGCGCCCAAATGGATGACCACAGGAAGAACATCTTTAGTCCAGAAAGACAAGAGTAAGGGAAATATAGCCAGTAACCACAGGCCTATCACCTGCCAACCAATAATGTGGAAGTTACTAACAGTTATCATCAGCGAAAGGCTATAGAACTACCTAGAGGATACAAACACCATCCCCCACCAACAGAAAGGCTGCAGAAGGAAATGTAGGGGCACAAAAGACCAGCTCCTGATAGACAAAATGATAATGAAGAACAGTAAGAGAAGGAAAACCAACCTAAGCATGGCATGGATAGACTATAAGAAAGCCTTCGACATGATACCACACACATGGCTAATAGAATGCCTGAAAATATATGGGGCAGAGGAAAACACCATCAACTTCCTCAAAAATACAATGCGCAACTGGAATACAATACTTACAAGCTCTGGGACAAGACTAGCAGAGGTTAATATCAGGAGAAGGATCTTCCAGGGCGACTCACTGTCCCCACTACTCTTCGTAGTAGCCATGATTCCCATGACAAAAGTACTGCAGAAGATGGATGCTGGGTACCAACTCAAGAAAAGAGGCAACAGAATTAACCATCTGATGTTCATGGACGACATCAAGCTGTATGGTAAGAGCATCAAAGAAATAGATACCCTAATCCAGACTGTAAGGATTGTATCTGGGGACATCAGGATGGAGTTTGGAATAGAAAAATGTGCCTTAGTCAACATACAAAAGTAGTATAAAAGATATCGTAGATTCACATCAACCGTGCATTTATTATCTAGGCCAGTCCCTTACGACTCTCTTGATTGGCTGTTGATTAGCCAATCAGGAGCGTCGTAAGGGACTGGCCTAGACATCAGATGCACGGGTATTGTGAATCTACTATAGTGATCATAATACTGACAATAGCAGTAATAATCAAACAGGCATACTACTGGGGATTTACTTTCCCAATTTAATAATAATAATGATGAATAATAATAATAATAATGGGCACAATTTTCACTGTCGAAAATGATAACAATGATTGCAGGTCCACAATAATATCGCATGTGAAATATAAAGTCTTTAATAATAAGAGCTTTCGAACCTTGTACTGAAGATGAACCTAGTACAAGGTTCGAAAGCTCTTATTGTTAAAGACTTTATACTTCACATGCGATATTATTGTGGACCTGCAATCATCAATAATAATAATAATCATCATCATCATCATCATCATCATCATCATCATGGTATGATGTAATCGTTACTGCACGTGATCTTCGTCAGGGTTAGTCAACATACCCGTCTCCACAGTAACCATGGGGTAACGTGACGTCACTCTCCGTATCCTATAACAAGTAGGAACGAAATGGTGACCACCGAAAAATTCGAATTCTGCTGACATGTTGGGAGCATTGTTCAACCTGCCGTCACCGCAGGCCACCCCCGCCCCACCCTACCCTACCCTACTTTCCCCTTGCACGATTTTATGATCAGCATCGTCATGTTGGAAGAGTGAAGAGCTGTGAAAAAGGCATTAAATGTCCTTGCTCCAGAAGCAGACTACGTTAAAGAGTAATTATTGATTCAGGTTTGCATTGGTCAGAGTCTGGTGTAACATTTGTAAAAATCATAACATAATTTGTGTGTGCCCATATTTGTTATAAGAATTGTTTAGTTTTGTATGAAGCCAAACGCGAGCAAACACTGCTAAAACTGTGATAGGCATCACGATTTTGAATGTGTATGATAAAAAGTGTATAATTCTCTCATCACCACTATCAGAATGCAGGCCACAAGATATCTTTTAAAAGGGTATTTTGCATTCTTGTAATATATATATATATATATATATATATATATATATATATATATATATATATATATATATATATATATATTATAAAGCTGGGAAGCTTAGCTAATGTCCCTACGTGTTTGCCACAGTTTATTTAGGCGTCCCGACGTTTCAAATATTTGTCCCAATGTCCCTAGGCATAGGGACATGTCCCTACACTTGGCAACACTGACTGATTTTTACTGCTGTGTATCGATAAGGGTATGTTGATGAGGACACCAAAACACGTCACTGCGAACTATAATTCTATGCTTGTGGCTACAGTAATTTGCCAACAAATTGGCGATCATGTTGAAACCGGCCCTAAAATTATATTAGTACACGATTTTTTTTCGTGTGTATTTATTTAGTCTATTTTGTGAGGTTCAAGTTGTGATATTCAATTCACTCATTCGTTCTGATAACCTGTTCTATAACTCACTGAAAAGAAAATAGCATAAAGAAATTAATTTCTCCAAAAGTACGTGGCATCACCATAGACTTTTGAAAGAACAAATAGAAAGGTAAAATTGGCAAGATTAAGATATCTGTTTCGACTTAATCACCAAGGTACACTGTCGAATGGATAGGACGCGAAGGGCTGGACAAACCGACCCATGGAGAATACCTCCAGGAATTCTGTACCCACTTCTATAAGGGCATCACGAAGCTCCTCGACAGGGCAATGCGAAAGGAGGACAATTCTGCCCAGGGCAAGATAGTCACCGAAATCCTGCAACATCTCCACGCCTGCAAGAATTCGGTCATGGTGAGTACAACTTGGCCAGGGACTATGTGAGGTCACAAGGAACTTTGCAAGGGTTTGCGTGACGTCACGAGGAACTTTGCAAGGGTCTACGTGACGTCACGAGGATCTACGTGCTTAGTTCAGGTGCGATTTTAATCTTGAGTTTGTGGTAGATCGCTGATATTTATTAATGTCTCTGGATGAAGCATATTCCCTTTAGGATCTGTGTGAATAAATAATGATGTGTTTACATTGAGCCGCCATCTTGATACTCCTGTTAGCGAGAAAACGTACGGAGTCCACGGGAAATACCGTATATAGGAAAACAGTTACTGACATTCTACATTCCAATGTTTTAAAAGTTTTTATTTTTATTTTTTTACAAATCCGTCTGTCCTTCGTTAGTCCAACCTATCAATCAATCACATTAGATCAAAAGGAACTGGCATAACTTATCTAATTTCCTTGTGTGCCATTTTGAAATGTAAAGAGGATCACTCTTTATCTTTATGTTAAAGCCTTTACTCAAGTAAAAATGTCATCATATATTGAGAAGATCAGTCGATTAATATTTTTTTTATTTTGCGGTAGAAGCGCATAATTAATTGTACATCATTCCCTTTGGGTTTATTTAATTTCCTGCGTATTTTCGCTATGCATCCCAATTATCTCTAAATTTCACACCTCTCACTTAGTCACACATTCTAGAAAATATATTACTAATCAACCCTCAATTATAACGTATATATCCATCCGCCAACAAAATATTAATTATATGCTTGGTTTATATATATGGACCATTTAATATTTTTTGCAAAGTCTGTGTGACTAATCCATGTAAAGACGGCTTTCTTAAAAGTATATCAAAGATATTTTTATAGCATATAGGTTTTATTGAGGTTTTTATGTACTTACATTAATGTATTTCTGACCGATGCAGTACATGCGTTACGTTTAAAACTTCTAACTACGTCATGGTAAATGTTCCGAATTCAAAAGTATGTTTTCAGATAATTTATACGACATTCATTTAAATTTGATTGAAAAATTAATTGGCAAAACAATCCTGCACAAATTCTATAAGAATTAAAACATCGAAACGCATCAAATTGGCATGATAGTATGTGGTGCTTTGGCAATGAGCAGAGTTCACATTACGATAAAAAAAAAAAAGCTGCAAGAGTTTTGGCCATCTGAATTTCTGGTGTTGACTACCGTACTATGTCGTGATTATTAAATATAAACATGAACATAACACAAAGCAGAAAATAGAGCCTCTTGTAGTAATGTGTACGCGTGATGCATGACGAACCAGAGAACAGACAAAAACGGAGGGACTATACCCTGACATTTTGAGAACTGAGTCACATAACGCCGGGAAAAGCTCGTCACAAAGGCAAACCCCAGTACTACTAATAATAGACGCACAAAGTTTCCCCCTTGAGATGACGTGGCAATGAGGGAAACAAACGAACGGCGGGAACCGATACCTCGGCCTAGAGAATTGGCAAATTTGTAGTACTATTGAAAACAAAGAATCATTACAGATTACCCATCGAGGAGAATGTTATTTTAAAAACTGAGCTTTTATCGAGATTATATCGAACTGTGAGGCAGCAGCCAAACGTCGAGGAATGCTCTTGCAAGTCAGAGCATGCAATGACCGCTCCCGATGGTCCTGAGTTGGCAGCGCTGCGTTGGCACATCCGGCTATTTAAGTGTTACAACGTGACGTAACGTTATGAGGCAGAAAATAATTTAGCTTTACTTACTCGAAAGATCAAGATTTTTTTTCGTAACTAATTTTCAAATCAGAAAACGACTAGAATTTATTCAAAGCTAAAGATAGCAGACGGGTGAATCTCTCTCTCTCTCTCTCTCTCTCTCTCTCTCTCTCTCTCTCTCTCTCTCTCTGTGTGCCATAAAAGAAATTTATGTGGTCCTTCTAATTTTGTTTTTATTAATACCTCCGTTTTATGGATAGATACATTATTTTCTCATACACACATTTTATATATATATATATTATATATATATATATATAATATATATATATATATGTGTGTGTGTGTGTGTGTGTGTGTGTGTGTGTGTTTAGCCAAAAATATAATTTCATATCGAAAGTACAGTGAATTCAGTATAAAGTGACACACACACACACATATATATATATATATGTATGGTATATGTATATATATAATATATATATATATATATATATATATATATATATGTATATGTATATGATATATATGATCTATATATATGTATGTATATGTATAGTATATGTATATGTATATATTGTATATGTTATAATGTATGTATATGTATGTTATATTAAGATATATATATATATATATAAACATTCTACCAGAAGGAATTATAAGGATCTTCTACGCCCCATAGAAAGAATGGTGAAGTGAGGAAAAAAGTGAGCAAAGTAGAACTTTCCTACAAAGTCATATTGGTGACGTCAGGGGAGAGATCTGCGCACAGAGACATTCATAAAAGTACGAGTTGAGTTATTCTAACCTTCTTTGTTGTTGTTAGAAGTTAAAACAACAAAGCAGGTATGAAGTGTGTATGCATATTCGCGTGTTGTTGTTGGCATTTTCATTCCAAAACAACATTTTGGGTTACAACTAAAAGAAAAGCTATAGGGGCAGAATGCACATTCATACATGCACATATACATATATGTGTGTGTTACATATATACATATAATACGCAAATGTTATATATACTATATATATATATATATATATATATATATATATATACACATACATACACACACACACACACACACACATATATATATATATATATATATATATATATATATATATATATATATGTAGTGACAAGCGTATCCAAAAAAGAGCAAAGTATTTGAGAAGTTAAGAGGCTATTATGGCTATAACAATTTCATATGTATGTGGTAAAAATGACCAGTAGATTCTACACACACACACACACACACACACACACATATATATATATATATATATATTGTGTGTGTGTGTGTGTATGTATTGTGATTAATGGCAAAACAATGTCTAAGTTAAATAGTACCAAATGTGAGAACTAACCACTTTCTCCCCCCCCCAAAAAAAAAAAACATAAACATACTGGAAAGAACGTCAAGAAACAGTCTATATACCAATCTCTAAATAACACCACACTAACCGCCCACCCGTCCTTCAGGTATTCTACGGGCGCGAGGAGGAGCTGCAGAGAGCAGAGGAGTACATCAAGGGCCCTTCCCAAACGCCCCTCCTGCTCCACGGAGCCGGGGGCTGTGGGAAGACCTCCCTGCTGTCGAAGATTGCAGCCAGTTGCTTCATCTGGCTGGGCGATGTCAAACCCATCTTGGTCATTCGGTTCGTGGGGACCTCGCCAGAATCCACGGCTCTGACGGCGCTGTTGACCTCCATATGTCATCAGGTCAGTTTGTTAGTGAAACAGGTCACAATGTATGTTATTTGGTAAGTTCTGTAGTGGTCACAATGTATGTTATTGGGTAAGTTCTGTAGTGGTCACAATGTATGTTATTGGGTAAGTTCTGTAGTGGTCACAATGTATGTTTATTTGGGTAAGTTCTGTAGTGGTCACAACGTATGTTGTTGGCTAAGTTCTGTAGTGGTTGCAGTGTATGTTATAAGTTAAGTTCTCTAGCGGTCGCAATGTATGTTGCTGGTTTAAGTTTTGTAGTGGTTGCAATGTATCACAATGTATATGTTATTGGGTAAGTTTTGTAGTGGTCGCAATGTACGTTATTAGTTAAGTTCTGTAGTGATTGCAATGCATCGCAATGTATATGTTTATTGGGTAAGTTCTGTAGTGGTCACAATGTACGTTATTAGTCAAGTTCTGTAGTGGTTGCAATGTACATTATTAGTTAAGTTCTGAAGTGGTCGCAATGTACGTTATTAGTTAAGCTCTGTAGTGGTCAAAATGCATGTTATTCAGCAGTTTCTGTAGAAGATGATGTCAAGGTACGTCACTGGGTAAGTACAGGAGTGGGTCAGAATTGGGGGGTATGAGGTCAGTAATGCACTGGGTCAGGCAAGTATTTAATCATTTAGTAAGTTTTGGAGTGCATCAAGCCACAGTTTGTCATCAGGTCAACTCAGTTGCAGATCTAGTCGAGATATGCCATCAAGTTAGTTTAGAACTGTATCAATTTCAGATTTGTCGTATGATTAGTTCAATAGTGAATCAGGTCAAATGTATCAGAACAAGTTTGGCATGGGGTCGGCTCAGTTAATGGTCAGATCAAAATAGGTTCCTAGGTCATTTCAGTAGTAGATCTGGTCAAGATATGCCATTAAGTTAGTTTAGAAGTGTATCAATTTCAGATTTGTCGTATGATTAGTTCAATAGTGAATCAGGTCAAATGTTATCAGATCACGTTTGGCATGGGGTCGGCTCAGTAAACGGTCAGGTCAAAATAGGTCCCTAGGTCATTTCAGTAGTAGGCTAGGTCATCAAATGTAATCATTTTACAGTCTGGAATTCAAGCTGTCAAGCCAAAAGCGCTGAGGACACTGTAGTAAAACCAAGGAGTTGGAGTTGTCGCACAGCGAGAATAAGAGATCCAGAAGCTAAGGATGACATACAACGCTATAGAGGTGGAACTGGAAAATAACTATAGTTACATTTAGAACAGTAGATTTTTCTCGTATTTCCAGTTAGTACTGTAGTTATTTATGAAATTCGTGGAAATCAAGACTGTTTTTGGTGTTGGGATGGGATCAGATTTGCCTCTTGCACTCATTTTATGATTCTCTTTATTTTTGCTTTCTTCTTCTTCTTCTTCTTCTTCTTATTATTATTATTATTATTATTATTATTTTTTTTTTTTTTTTTTTTTTTTTTTTTGCTCTATCACAGTCCTCAAATTCGACTGGGTGGTATTTATAGTGTTGGGTTCTGGGTTGCATCCTGCCTCCTTAGGAGTCCATCACTTTTCTTACTATGTGCGCCGTTTCTAGGATCACACTCTTCTGCATGAGTCCTGGAGCTACTTCAGCCTCTAGTTTTTCCAGATTCCTTTTCAGGGATCTTGGGATCGTGCCTAGTGTACCTATGATAATGGGTACGATTTCCACTGGCATATCCCATATCCTTCTTATTTCTATTTTCAGGTCTTGATACTTATCCATTTTTTCCCTTTCTTTCTCTTCAACTCTGGTGTCCCATGGTATTGCGACATCAATGAGTGATACTTTCTTCTTGATTTTGTCAATCAACGTCACGTCTGGTCTATTTGCACGTATCACCCTATCTATTCTGATACCATAGTCCCAGAGGATCTTTGCCTGATCGTTTTCTATCACTCCTTCAGGTTGGTGTTCGTACCACTTATTATTGCAAGGTAGCTGGTGTTTCTTGCACAGGCTCCAGTGGAGGCCTTTTGCTACTGAATCATGCCTCTTTTTGTACTGGTTCTGTGCAAGTGCCGGACATTCACTTGCTATGTGGTTTATGGTTTCATTTTTCGTATTGCACTTCCTACTTATGGGAGAGATGTTATTTCCGTCTATCGTTCTTTGGACATATCTGGTTCTTAGGGCCTGATCTTGTACCGCTGTTATCATTCCTTCAGTTTCCTTCTTGAGTATCCCCTCAGTAGCCATTGCCACGTGTCATCGCTGGCTAGTTCTTTAGTCATTTTTCGTATTGCACTTCCTACATATGGGAGAGGTGTTATTTCCGTCTATCGTTCTTTGGACATATCTGGTTCTTAGGGCCTGATCTTGTACCGCTGTTATCATTCCTTCAGTTTCCTTCTTGAGTATCCCCTCAGTAGCCATTGCCACGTGTCATCGCTGGCTAGTTCTTTAGTCTGTCTCATGTATTGTCCGAGCATTGGTTTGTTATGCCATTCCTCTGTTCTGCTTGTCTTACTCCTGTCTCTGTATATTTCTGGGTCTTCGTCTACTTTTATCAGTCCTTCCCATGCACTCTTGAGCCCCTCGTCTTCACTGGTCTTCATATATTGCCCCAGTGCTCTGTTCTCGATGTTGACGCAGTCCTCTATGCTTAGTAGTCCCCTCCCTCCTTCCTTTGGTGTTATGTACAGTCTGTCCGTATTTGCTCTTGGGTGTAGTGCTTTGTGTATTGTCATATGTTTCCTCGTTTTCTGGTCTATGCTGCGAAGTTCTGCCTTCGTCCATTCCACTATTCCTGCGCTGTATCTGATTACTGGCACTGCCCATGTGTTTATGGCTTTTATCATATTTCCGGCGTTGAGTTTTGACTTGAGTATCGCCTTGAGTCTCTGCATATAATCTTTCCTGATCGTGTCCTTCATCTCTTGATGTTTTATATCCCCTCCTTCCATTATTCCCAGGTGTTTGTATCCCGTCTCATCTATGTGTTTGATGTTGTTCCCATCTGGTAGCTTTATCCCTTCAGTCCTTGTTACTTTGCCCTTTTGTATGTTGACTAAGGCACATTTTTCTATTCCAAACTCCATCCTGATGTCCCCAGATACAATCCTTACAGTCTGGATTAGGGTATCTATTTCCTTGATGCTCTTGCCATACAGTTTGATGTCGTCCATGAACATGGACGACATTATTATTATTATTATTATTATTATTATTATTATTATTATTATTATTATTATTATTATTATTCAATAAACCCTTATTCATATGAAACAAACCCCAAAGGGCCATTGACTGGAAATTCAAGCTTCCAAAGAATAAGATGTTCATTTGAAAGAAGTTACGGAAGATAATACGAAATACTACGAAGAGTACAGTTATCAGAAAACATAAAAAAAATTAAATAGATAAATTAATAGACTGGAGACAAGCACAGCAAAAACAACTATACATCAGTAACAACATCGATAATAGTATATTTATAATAACAAAGCCAGAACTTATATCAGCTGTAAATGGAATAAGAATGGAAATGGAATGTGAAATTTAGGCCAAAGGCCAAGCGCTTGGACCTACGAAGTCATTCAGCGCTGATAGGGGAAATTGAATGTAAACAGGTTTGAAGGGTGAGTTGAGTTGAGCTGAATATAGAATTTAGGCCAAAGGCCAAGCACAGGGACTTATGAGGTCAGTCAGTGCTGAAATGGAATTGACAGTAATAGGTCTGAAAGGTGTAACAGGAGGAAAACCTCAAAGCAGTTGCATTATGAATCTAGTATTAGGCGAGGTTGGAAAGTATGAAGGAAGAAAACGAATATGAAAGGAGGTACAGTAAAATGAACGAAAGTGGTTGCAGCTAGGAACCTTAAGTAATGCCTACAGCGCACCGCATGAGGTCCACGGACAGCTCTAGTCCCATACGGGAGTTTGAAAGATGTACAACAGGAGGAAAACCTCACAATTGCTCTATGAATCAATAGCTGAAGAGAGGGTAGGAAAAATAAAATGGAAGACAGGATATGAACGGAAGGGCAGGAAAAAAAATAATAAAATGAAACGGGTTGTAGCTTGGCACCGAAGGAACGCCACTGCAAAGAACCTTAAGACCTATAGTGCACCGAGTCAGTTGTCCTAACGGGGTTACCCCGTCCCACGGAGATCACTAATTCTCCTCCATCGTCATCCAGTATCTTCAACAGCCTTGGCGACGCTCACAGAAACGTTCTTATTCCTAGATAGAAATTTCTAGAATATCCTGATTGCAGAACGTTTTTGATCCTCCCGGTTAAATCCTGACTCAATCGTACTTTTTTCTTTCTTTCTTTCTTTTCAATGGAACTTTTACTTGAACGATTTATACTATATCCCGGTAGTCGCAGTCCTTGATGGCATCGGGATTATTGATTAAGATTATCGCTTATATTCTGTCAGCTCTTTTTATTTTCATTCTCTCTCTCTCTTCCTTTTCTTTATTTTATTTGTTATTCCGCCTTCTTCTGTATTATTATCGTTTGCTGTTACCTCTCTCTCTCTGCATATATATATATATATATAATATATATATATATATATATATATATATATATATATATATTGTAAATTTATTTACATATAAAATAATGTATATATATATATATAATGTAAATTTATTTGCATAAAGTTATACACACACACACACATATATATATATATATATATATATATATATTGTAAAAAGTAATCAAGAAATCAAACAACACCGTTATTTCACATATGAAACGTTGTGATGACGTCCACAAACGCGGTTGAAACCGGTTACGTTTTGGTCCGATAAATCATTGTTAACAGGATTGTGCAATGTGTTGATTTTGACGAAACTTTGACCAAATGTGGGTCTAGTCTCTGACAACACGTGACGCAATTTTCGGCGTTATCCGGCCTTGGGAAGAGGACCTGTGTGTGTGTGTGTGTGTGTGTGTGTGTGTGTACTATGGCTGGGATGGGTGGCTAAGGATTGCGCACCCTTGGCTGAGATTTGTGTTCCGTCCCATACATGTTTCAGACTGGGAGCAACGTCCTCTGGTTTCTCTAAATGTCAGACCCTTATATATACATACACCTAATGTAACACATATTATCGCAAAAGGAAACAGTGCATCTATGTGACCATTTAATATGACATTTGTGAAATCCGATGAGATGTAACGTTTTAAAAAGCCAAAGAATATTTTTATGTTAATAGTCAGAGTTCTAAATATCTATATTCCGTGAAAGGGAAAATTTGAAATCTGGTCAAAAACCGATATGTAATTAAATAGTTAAATCATATGTTATACATTTCTTGATAACATAAGACGGCAGCTTCAATGAAACAAATAGTCAGGCTCATGAGAAAGGAATGAATCGCTTATCACTGAAACCGTCTAGTAAAAACTGCGCGATTTTTTAGCAGATATAGTAGTCTAAAATCACTTTCTTCGACGAAATATGCGAAAATTGAGTCAAAAATGACAAGGAAAAAGTGACAGTAAAAAATTATATTGAAAAATATCGAATGTCCTCGTCCTCTATCAAAGCTCTAAATAAATAAATAAATAATAAATAAATAGATAAATAAATATGTCTTCCTACGTACTTCTAAGTATTTCCTTTGAAAGGTTGTTAAAATTCGCAGCTTAATCGTCTGATCCTAAATTTTCAATCGATCCCTCTCGTGTAATTTATATGACCAGTACGTAATGACTAAAATTGGTGTAATTCCCCTATTGTCAGGAATCCTGTTTACTCTTGAAACAAGCAAGTAGCACGTCTAGAAAGCGATATTTGTTCTAACAAGGTGTAAGACCGTAAGACCGATGGCCCGACATCGACCACCTGGAGAAGAGGAAAGAAAGAGAGGGGGAGGGGGAAGAGGAGGTAACTAAAAGGCGGGTGGGGGGGGGGGTGGGGGGGTGATGTTGCTGTGGCTGTGGCTGAGACGCGAATGCTCGAGATTGTTCAGGAGCGAAGATCTTTGCGAATATTTATTTTCGTCCCTATTTTTCTCTCCTATTCGCACGCGTTCGGCTCACGAGTTCGAACAGAGAAGAAGAAAAGAACCTGACGTAACCGATATCGATCCAGTCTCGAGTCTTTCGTAACATGCGGGGTACAGATATAAAAAGAAATAATAAAAAAAAAAAACTCCCCCTTGAATCGCTGCTTGTAACCGTCAAGAACAGCTTAACGGATGTTGACAAGATCGCCAAACGTTTATGGTACGATCTGGTATTCGTGTGACATCGTAATATTCCAGTCTTATCTTTGGTTTGTTTGCTTTTAACATTGATTGTGACATCGTAATATTCCAGAGATAGACTCATCTTTGGTTGGTTTGCTTTTAACATTGATATTTCAGTGTCTTCTCATTCTTTCTTTTTACATTCATCTTCTGGAAGACGAACGTATTCGTATGACATCGTAGTATTCAACATTATATGTCAGTGTCTTCTCTTTCTTTCTTTCTTGTTTGTCTTGTGGAATACCATAACAACGCAGTTAATCATGATCGAATCGTGAATAATGATCAGACTTTTTCTCTGGACCTACTTCGTGACAAGAGGCCATGAGTCTAATGTTTGCGTACCGAAGCGGTTGCACCGAACGGGAGAAACCGTTCTGAGTGTTGCCCAGAATTTCACTTCACAAGTTCACTGTTGCAGTTTCGGTTTCTTTCAGATGTCTTACAACTACATGCTTCTAATACTTTTACTCTGGAACTTCATCGTGATAGTAGGCCGAGTCTAAACGAAAAGTTTGCGTACCGAAGCAGTTGCACCGAACGGGAGAAACCGTTTTGTGTTACGGAGAGTTTCACTTCACAAGTCACTGTTGCAGTATCGGTTTCTTTCAGATGTCTTACAATTCCATGCTTCTAATACTTTTTCTCTGGACCTTCATTGTGTCAATAGGCTATGAGTCTAAAAGTTAACCAAATGCTTACGTACTAAGCGGTTGCACCGTTCGGGAGAAACCGGTCAAGTGTTGCCTAGAGTTTCACCTCACTGTTTCAGTTTTTTCTCTTTCTTTTTTCAGATCTCCTACAACTACATGCTGCCTTTTGAAGACATACCCAACGACCTGGTTCCCCTAACGGCTCATCTCAAGGAACTTCTGAACTGCGCGACGAAGCAGATGGTTAGTTGGTTTTGATAGATGTTGAGTTTGCTTAGATTGTGATGCTTCTAAGGTGGAATTTGCTCATGATATGAATAATTTAGCCTAGAAACTGGAGGAGTTTGAATAAATAGCCTGGAAGCATAAAAATCCAGCATGTAAAAGTGGCCAGGGATGGAATTCTTTCGTTTTGTGAAATCCCTAATTGGGTACAAGAGAAAAACTTGTTAATGAATTAAAAATTTAGGAAAATATCAAGGAGGATTATCACAACGACCAATTTAATAGATTTAGTTAGATTATTTATATTATAATTTTTAATATGAATATTATCTTAGAATATTATTATGCTATGAATATTATTAACCTAGAATTTTTACTCTTCATTTCCCTACTAAATATTGATCTTTCTTAGAATTCAATTCTGAATTCATTGTGGAACTAACTACTGCAATTCTTTTATAAATCTTACAACCGGTAAACCAATAACCTCTGATGTGTTTTCCTATAACTTTCCTGTTTTCATTTTCGTTATTTTTCGTTTGTCCTAAGAAATTTCAGCAACAATCTAATTATCACTTTTTCCCCCCTTCTCTTTAGCCCTTGCTAATCTTCCTAGACAGTGTGGATCAAGTCACAGGAGCAGCTGATGCCAATAGGATGTCCTGGATTCCTACAAGGTTACCTCCTAATGTAAAGGTTCGTTTAATTTACTACTACCACTACTGCGTATTATGATAGTGAGGCTATCTACTGTTCTCGTAAAACGACAGAATAAATTTTCACCTTCTAAAGACCAGTTAAGGGAAGGTACAAAAGTTGGCCCCTTTCTCTTGATGGATAAGAAAAAGAAGGATTTTCGTAAAAGAATAGAGTAAATTTATTACCTCTTCTTACATTGTTAAAGGATATAGAAATGTTAAATTTTTTCTCTGTTAACAGAGAGAGAGAATGAAGTTATTGTTGCCACACTCGCTTATGGATAAATTGGGTTCCTGGACGTGCACTTTGTTAGAAAGGTACACTATGTTCCGTACGTCATTAATAAAAATTTGACTGATAAAGGAGGTTATAATCAAATGAAAATTTCAAAAACTCGTGTCAGCAGACGTCATAAACAATTCAGCCACGAATATACCAAAAAAGTCACTCATTTTAGTGTGAACTACCCACCAACTTTAATTTGAATCTAGGTAAAAAGAAGAAAAAAAAAAAGAAGCAGTAAAAAAAGTCGCATTAATCTTTCTTAGATGGTGAGTGACCCCTAAGGGTATTTTAACCCGGTATGTAACCACCTTTGCCGCGTATTTAGTACAAACCCGTCGGGGATTATCGTAAAAACATAAAACAAAAGACGGTAAATAGCATAAAAGATAATGACACCTTAAGAAATGTGAATTTTCCCCTGTGACTATTACTGTCCACCATAGATTAATGTGACCTTTTGTTTTATTATTATTTCCTATGACTATATTTCCAGTCTCCTTTAATTTTACCATGAATTAATGGGACTTTCTTTCCTGCCACCTTTAATTTTACCCTTGTGCTAAACCAAAGTTACTTGATTTCCGCCCACCTTTAATTTTACCCTTGTGCTAAACCAAAGTCAAACATCAAGGCTCAAAGGCGCTGGAAAATATCTTTTTTTTTTCCCTAAAACATTATTCAGCATCATTCAGTAGGATCTCTATCCAAAGATCCTCCCGTAGATAGTCGTGTCCTGCGTGTCTGAGGAGAGCGACCCAGAGCTATCCAGGGATTACACTCTGCTTGTCAGGATGATTGACAACGAGGAGAACTTCCTGGAGGTCAGAGCCCTTGGAGAGGACCTCGCCATGGATATCATCAAGTAAGGAGAGGAAAGACATGGACCTATACTTATTCATATACACAGACGTATACATAAGAAAGCAGAAAGGACACCAACAGCCTTTTCCAGTGATACATACTTAGAACACGTTTAATATTCTTTTACCTTACGCAGTAATAACACAAGAACCTTTGACAGTAACCTACACAAACAAAGACACATGTGCATACATAC